>NC_056522.1:334690371-334719670 GCF_019175285.1 Sceloporus undulatus
TGCCTTTGCATAGAGATACTGCTCAGCATCCTCACATCTGTATTGCTCCTAACTCTCACAAGGAGGGCGGGCCCCTCCAAAAAGACCTTAATCCTCATGCAGGCTATAGAGAGGAGCATTTCAAGTTTCAGGTCATCATATAGGGCTTAATATCATCACCAACACATTGAATTGAAACCAATAATAATTATCCAGTGCAATTCCTTTAAAATCATTATTATTTTTCTTAAGATGTTTAGCAATCCAAATGCTTATTTGCACTAGCTGTAGCTTCTAAGTCATCCTTGAGGGCAATCCCCATTGTAATGCTAATAGGGAGTTGCCAGGACATGAATTACTGTAGCCACATTATCTATGTCCAGGACTGGTATGTACAGTGTTGGGCAAGGACCCCTGGGTATTTTGGCTCCCAGTAACCGAGGTTTGATGTAGAGTATTCCCAAGCTATGTACATCGTCTTTGATGGGAGTGCACTTCCCTCCAGACAGGTTGTTTATGGAGTCTCAGACTTAGAATCACTGGTTCACACAGTCTTTATTTTATCATGATTAGCTTCAATTTATTGTCCTTTATTTATCCCATTGCAATATGCAGGGACTAGTCCAGCCCCTGTGTAGCCCCAATTGACTCTAATCATAGACAAGTAGAGTTGAGTGTTGTCAACACAGTGGTGGAACTAAACTGCAAAACTCCTAAAGATTAACATCAGCCGCTTCCTGTGGATGGAAACCTGTGGCATCCACACTCTTCATAGCATTGGACTGAACAGAGGTCCCCCAATGCCACCATCTGGAACCAGTTCTGTAGACAGGAGTAGAACCACTGCTACTCTCTGCTTACAGAACTGTCCAGTAGGGGACATTATCACCAGTATTAAAGGCAATGTGCAGGTATAAATGGTGTAGAATTCTAAGTACAGTGGTGCCTCGGGATACGAAATGATCGGGTTACGAAATTTCCGGGATACGAAAAAGTTGGATTGGCAAAAACTGTTTCGGGTTACGAAATATTTTTCGGGTTACGAAATTCATTTCGGCGCGAAACAAATGCTGCAAAGTGCAGCTATAGGCTTTCCAGTGCTAACGGAAAAGTGTTTCGGGTTCCGAAATTTTCGGGTTACGAAAGGAATGGCGGAACGAATTAATTTCGTAACCCGAGGCACCACTGTATAACAGTATGGATTTACTACTTGAGAGATGGCATTTGGAGAAAAACACTACTGAAAATACCACTGATAGACTAGAAGGCCTTTGCAGCCCTCTTCCAACATTAAGATTCTGTGTTTCTAGTCTAT
Organism: Sceloporus undulatus; assembly: GCF_019175285.1. Classification (NCBI taxonomy): domain Eukaryota; kingdom Metazoa; phylum Chordata; class Lepidosauria; order Squamata; family Phrynosomatidae; genus Sceloporus; species Sceloporus undulatus. The sequence goes on from NC_056522.1 coordinate 334,691,666, forward strand.
GAATACTCTATTGCAGTGAGGGTTGGGACTTACTTGGGGTAGATTTTAGGTAGATTGTAAGCCTGCAGGCAGGGAATTGTTCTTGTAGAGTGTCGTGTATAGTGATGGTACCATATAAATAGAAGATACTGTATTTTCTGGCGTATAAGACTACTTTTTAACCCAGGAAAATCTTCTCAAAAGTCGGGGGTCATCTTATACGCCAGGTGTTGTCTTATAGGACAAGTGCTGAAACTTCTGAGCCGGAACAGAGAATCTGCAGCCGCTGCATATGGTGGGGGGAGCTCAAAAACGGCCGCGGCCACATCCCCACCATATGCAACGATTGTATGAAAGCAGCTACCACTTTGATAGTCTTGGAGACAGGGAGGGCTGGGCAGGCAAGTAGAGCTGACCAATCCAAGCAGGCTTTGTATACAACAAGGTTTCCTGCTAAGTACCTGCATGTCATTTGAATTAAAATTACCATATTGAAATCAGATCTGATGGTTTTTTAATTTTTATTTGGTGTGCGTTGGAAGAGGGGTAGTCTTATACGGTGAGGATATCACAAACTCTATATTTTAACTGGAAAAGTTGGGGGCCGTCTTATACGCCCAGTCATCTTATACGCCGGAAAATACGGGTAATAATGATAGACAGTCATTCAGAAATAGGGTTCTTTACCTGTGCTCTCAGGTGGAACACTCCACTCTATCACTCCATTCTGTTGTATATACAAGCCACCTTTGGTTTAAATTGTAAATAAATAAATAAACAAATAAAACTTTTAATTTTATCCTGCTTTTCTGTGATGAGACAATCAAAGCGGCTCACAACATATTAAAATATCCACATTCACAGCATGTCCCAAATCCCCCCCTTAAAACAGGATTAAACATGTTACAATTAAAATAGCTATTAAAAACACAATAAAAAATATAACGAGGACAGAGCGGTGGGCTAATACATGATGTGGAGGGCAGTCATTCTGTGGCCAGGCACTTTTATTCAGGAAAGGCCTGCCGGAAGAGATCCGTCTTGACAGCTTTTTTAAAGCTGTCTAAGCTGGCAATTTGAAGGATCTCGTCTGGCAGGCCATTCCATAGTCTTGGAGCAATTGCAGAGAAGGCTCTCTGGGAGGTAGCAGTTAGTCTGGTTTTTAAAGGCTGCAGTAAATTCTTCACAGAGGACCTGAGTGTGTGAGGTGGATTATATGGGAGCAGGCGATCCCTCAAATAGGTTAGACCCAAGCCATGTAGGGATTTTGCACTTGGGGAAAAATTGTTGAAATGAATGGCGGGGTACAGATCGCCCAGAAGAGGTGCCTCCTCGGCGCCTCTCTCTGCTGCACAGCTGTGCCGCAGCATACAAATTGTGTGACGCAGCTGCGCAGCAGAAAAGGAGCTTAAAAAGGTGCTGCGTAACAGCGGCGTGTGCACAACGTGCTAGGGTTGTGGGGCGTGTGCACGCACCGCCCCAAGGCAACCCTAGCACATCGTGGACGCGCCGCAAAGGGCCCTTCTGGAGAGGGCCAATAATAGGTTTGTGTCAAATTTGTAGTTTTTGTCTCATGAGGCTCAAGCTACATATAAAGCTGATTGAGGTAGGTGTGCCCAAATCATATATAACACTTTTTTCAGAACATAATAGCTAGGTGGTTAAGGAAACCCTTCAGTAGTATCACAGACGAATGTCTTTCCCCCCCATATAGCTGAATTATGATACTGGATATGATTCCAGCAAGGAAAAAAATGCCTGTGAGGAGAGGTTGCAGGAGTAGAGTTGTGGAATTTTCTCTGCATCTTTAATTTGTGCGAGCACTGTGTATCTGGCTGCGGGTGTGTATGTCATTTGCAGTTCTGCATCAGGCAGAAAAATGTTTGGGACAGCCCTGAAGAGAGTTCTTTGAAATAGGGCAGTTCAAGAGGTCTGAGGAATCCCCCTTCATAACAGAGAAACAAAATTGCCAGTAAGATATTCCTAATGTAAAAAAGCAAGTGCTGTTTTGCAATTTTTTGCAGTACTGCTCATATTCAGTGTAATGTTTGGCACAGAACAGACTTGCCTGGCTTGCCCAATATTTGTTGGCTGCTATAGCAACCAAAATGTGTTTCCACTTGTACAGCCTGAAATAGGTTTCTTCCGGGTTTGTTCAGGGAATCCTACAAATCCATGACTTATACTGCCTCATGTTGTCTTCTTTTTCTTGGTTGAAGTATTTTTCTCCACATATCTCTACCAGTCATCTTTAACAGGGTGCTATTAGAATTATTTTCCCCACTCAGTGTCACCTCTTTATAATGCAGCCATCTCTATCCAGTAACAATAAATCTTAGAAGGAGTGATCCCTAGGTGCTTTGTAACACAGAAATTAGTTATGTAACTCCACTTGAGTGTTAATCTTTAAAAAATGTGGTGCTTTATGACAGCATTGGGGAAGGAGAAAAGGTGAGAGTGGAGAAATAAATTCCTAGAGGAATTTCACTTCCTGGTTTCACTTATTTGTCTGAATAGATTTCACTTCCCTGTCCTTTTCCAATGGAAAAAAAATCATGTTTAAACATGAGATTAAATATTAACATATTTGGGAAACCTGTAATGTCTTCTTAAGATTGGAGAAGTTTTGCATGGAAAGTGCACAAAGATTTAGGCCATACAATATTTGAGTCCCCTTTCTAAGCTTCTTTAACCACTTGAAGGAAATTCCAAATACCAAGTTTTTGCAACTTTGAACAAGCCACTCGTGTACTCTTTAATAACTGTTTGATTGTCTGAAAACATACTGGCTTAAATGCTTAGTTTGTGGTGTAAAGATGTCAACTGAAAATACTGGCATAAAAGCAAACATTTAGAGTATGAAATCCCTTTTCAATAGGAAAATTGTATTTATATTTCTCTTTTACATCAGCTGGACTTTGCTGTCACTGAAAGCGTCACTTTTAGTTTCTCTGTACAAAATAAATACATCTGGGAGAATTGCCCTGGTGTGTTGTGATTGAATAGATTGTTCCTATAGCAACCATTAACATGTTGGTGAAGATGTGTTTTAACTGAGTTCAAGGAACAAAATCCAGTATCGGTTTGAGAAATACATTGAGTTTTAAGGATATAGCATGCTTTTCAATCCTTTTAATGCTTAAGCAGAGAATTTAAAAAAAATATAAGTGTATGTTTTGTCTGTTTTTAACGTTTGTATTATTTCTAATTAATTTTATAGTGTTTTAATGTGGTGTTTTTAAATCGGTCTTAAACTTTTATTTAAATGTTCTAAATTTGTAGTTATGGAAGCTGCCTTGGGTCTCAGCCTGGGAAAAAGGTGGCATCTAAGCTAATTAATTCATTATTATTATTATTTTTTACTTGAGGTTGATTTTTAAGTGCACTTTTGTAAATGAAATAAATATTTTTATTTTCATGAGCAATACATACAGGGTGAGTCTCCCTTATCCAGAATTCCAAACTCTGAAACACTCCAAAATCTAAGATTGTCCACATGGGTGGCTGAGATAGTAACACCTTTGCTTTCTGATGGTTCAATGTACACAAACTTCGTTTCATGCACAAAATTATTAAAAAATACTGTGTATAAAATTACCCTGAAGCTATGTGTATAATATGTATAGGAAACATAAATTAACTTCATTGTTAGACTTGGTCCTATTAGCATATCCTAAACCTTTACGCTGGATATGCAGTTTCATAGTTAATATCTAGCATGGACATGTCTTTGAGGAAGGTCATGATGCCCTGTGAAGACTAGGAAGTTTACACACATAAGAAGTCACACTGACCTGTAAGGAGGCTATCTACAGATCTTAGCTACTTTGTCTAAAGTACAGCTTCCTCTACAAAGGAAATCAAATTTGCATATCCTTTCCCCCCTGTGTGATTGCATTTGTAACAACTGGTTATATAAGAGACTAGGAGGAGCTTTTTCTCTTCCATCATGCATCAATTGATTTTTCTGGATTTTCACATTCAGATTTCAAACATACTGAGTTCTAAGTATGTTCCATTAATTTAAGGGCATGCTCCAAAGACATCACAAAGCTTGGAAAAACATATCTTTTGGAGATTACAAACACAAAGCTTGGAAAACTTAAATTTTAGGGACTGCAACTCTATAATTTTGGAAGTTCCAGAAATTACCTATGCCAACCTCTGCATTAAAATGTCTGCTTTGATATATATTATGTTAGTTACTGTGCATTAGATTCACTAATACTGATAAAGGACGATTGCAAATATATCCAAGGAAGTGTGCCAGTGCCCTCATTTTCAAATTTTCTGGTTCAAGGAATATTTTCTGCATTGTCTTGTCTGTAGTGACTGTTGAGAGACTGAGGTGGAACCATGACCATTGTCAGTGAGGTTTAAGATACAAAAGAACTGTCTTTGGTTTCACCTGCAACAATCCAGGGCAATTATTCTCTGGAAACAGCACTTTATTAGTGCACAGTACAAAGAAACTTCAGGGGAGCTCAGATTTCTGGAAAGCAGTGGCATATCACTTGGGTTTCATACTAGATGACAGATTCTTACTGCTTTACTTTTTCATAGAATCATAGGATTGGAAGAGACCACAAAGGCCATCCAGTCCAACTCTCTGCCATGCAGGAACTCACAATCAAAGCATCCCCAACAGATGGCCATCCAGCCTTTGTTTAAAGACCTCCAAGGAGGGAGATTCCACTACACTCCAAGGGAGTGTGTTCCACTGTCGAACAGCCCTTACTGTCAGGAGGTTCCTCCTAACGTTGAGGTGGAATCTCTTTTCCTGTAGCTTGCATTCATTGCTCCAGGTCCTGTTCTCTGGAGCAGCAGAAAACAAGCTTATTCTCTCCTCAGTATGACATCCCTTCAAATATTTAAACAGGGCTAACATATCACCTCTTAACCTTCTCTTCTCCAGGCTAAACATCCCCAGCTCCCTAAGTCGTTCCTCATAGGGCATGGTTTCCAGACCCTTCACCATTTTAATTGCCCTCCTTTGGACACATTCCAGTTTTTCAACATCCTTTTTGAATTGTGGTGCCTAGAACTAGACACAGTATTCCAGGTGGGGCCTGACCAAAGCAGAATAGAGTGGCACTATTACTTCCCTTAATCTAGAGACTTTACTTCTATTGATGCAGCCTAAAATCACACTTTACGTGGACTTGAGCGTATGCGCTCAAGCCGCGGGGAGTGTGTGGGGCAGCACATCCCATTCAAATGAATGGGTGCTGCCACGCTGCCGCACACGAGCCCCATTAAAATGAATGGGGCTCCAGCATACGCGGAATTAGCCTTACGTGGGGGATCCGCAACGGATCCCCCGCGTAAGGCAAGGGCCCACTCTACACCCAACCATGTATATCATGGGCTTCCTAAACCTCCAGTTTATATCCCATTCATTTGAAGAAGTGAGCTATAGTCCAATAAAGGTCTTGCTTTAATTAGTTGTAAAGATGTCACAGGATCTTTTGTTTTACCTGAAACAGACTAGTATAGCTTTCTCTGTGGAAATTACCATAATGGAGTCCTTTATGTTGCATGAGGTTGTGAAACATTAGCCGTGTCTTTTGGGACTCACCATCAGCCCATGTGTTGTGAGAGCAGTGTTCCCAACTTCCTTTGCCTTTAGCATGAATAGAAAATGGAATAAAATATTTCTCATGTTTAATTGCATAAGGACTTTGCTTATTACCTAGTCTTATAATCTTTTAGATAACTGTATTGATCCACATCTTTGACACTTTATGCTGTGATTACCACTGAAAGAGTTGCTTTATCAAGAATCAGATTGATTGCATTTGCGTTCTTAGAAAACTGGTGGGCTAAGAAAAGAATTTCCAGCTACCCAAAGCAGGACACTTGGTTTTCACTGTTCTAATCTCTATGTCTCATTGCACTTCTTGAAAAGCTTCTGATAGTTGGACAATCTTCCAGACCAGATTGAAATATGGTATCATAGATGGGGTGTTGCATGATAAATGGATTTAATATTTTTGTACGCTTTCTGGTTTAATTTTGACTGCAGAGTAATAGAAGGGCAAAACAGAGGAAACTGCTGCATCCACTTGTGAGATTTACAAGTTGAGTTTCAGCATACAGTGGAATCCACTCCTTGGAAAGCATATACATAACTGTAGCCTCACCAAAGCAACATTAGTATGGCTGTGATCTTTAAAGCCCTACATGGCTTGGGTCCAGATTATGTATTTGAAAAACTGTATCTCCCATTATGAGGCTGACCATGCTCTAAGATCTGTAGGGGAAGCGTTTCTCTTGGCGCCACCACCATTCCAGGCAGATCTGATGTGGGCATGAGAGAGAGCTGCTCAGTGGCTGCTCCAAAGTTAGGGAACTCCCTTCGCCTGGAGATCCGGCTGGCCCCCTCTCTGCTGTCTTTCTACCAGCAGAAAAAGATTTGAGGAAGCTTTTGCTTTTTAGTGTGTGGGACAAATAAAGCTTTTAATGGGAGATGTAGTGTATTTATTTCATTGTGTTTTTAAGTGTCTTTTAATGTTTTTTATTTACAACAAGACTTGTTTTTCACTTGTGTTTTTAAAATAGAAATTTAGTTTAATCATGTTTTAACTTCCATATTAACTGTTTTTAAATTGACTTGTGCTTTTAAAGTGTTGTACACTGCCTCACATCCCATTATGAGAGAAAGATGGTATCTTAATTAATTAAAAAGTAGTGCCAATAACTCATTGTGACCACAAGAGGGAAGCATAGATTGTGATATGTGTGGCAAAAAAGTTCTTATAAATGCTACAAAATAACACTTAAGGTTCTAACTACATTTCCCCACCCTACCACAGTTTCCCCTATCTAATCAGAACAGTCTTAAATGATGCCAAATTTATTTACAAAGACTGAGAAATTTTGGAGGTGCATACAGAACATGAGTTTGGAAAAAAACAAAGGGGAAACACTTAGCTGTTGTTTCACATGCTATAGGTTTTGTAGGGCATCTGATGAAATTTAACACACAAGTATAAAATGAGTCAAAGGAAACTAATTTTCCTCTACATAGAGTATCACTGCTTGCTCTCATTACTGTGGGATGTGAGTAACAGCTAGTGTTATAAGTTTACTGTGAAGACTAAGATGCAAGGGAGTTATAAATGTTTTGTTCTGTAACTGTTTGTAAAGCACCATGTACATGGATGATGCTATAAAATAAATGTTAATAAGTATTGATCATTTTAGTTATTCCATTGCTATTGCGCAAAGAATAGCTCAGTGTTTGTATGTCTTGGTTCCAGTCTGACTGTGCTGGGAAACTCACATCTAATTTTGGGAGTGTGTATTGTCCTAAAATGGCATATAACATATTAACCCAAAATAAAGGGTTAATATGAAAAGAAGAAATATTAGGCTGAAAACATATACCCGTTTACCTGGTGTGAACTCCATCAAATTTTATGGGAATTCCATCTGAGTTAAGTGTGTGCAGAATTGTGCTGTATCCCTGTCCTTAGTTAATTCCTTTATCTAAGCCCTGCATGCAGGTATTTGCAAAGAAGAAAAAAGAAATAAAAGAAAAAGAGAAAGAAAGAAAGAAAGAGACCAGTGAGGGAGATAAACCATTGGATCCCCTGGAAATCTCCCATTTCTTGTTTTCTGTCAAGTAGTCATTGAATTATGATGGTTCTATGAATGAGAGACCTTCAAGAGCCCCGGACATCAGCCGTCTTCTGAACTAAGGGCTGTGGTTTCCTTGATTGAATGAATTCACCTATAATGTGGTCTTCCTCTTTTCCTGCCTTTCATTTTACTGAATATTATCATGTTTTCCACATTGTCTCATGATATGCCCAAAGCATGACATCCTTTGGTTAGTCATCTTTGTTTCCAACGTGAGTTAAGCCTTGATTTGCTCTAAGACCTGTTCATTTGTCTTTTTAGTAATCTGTAGTACATGTAGAACACAAAATTGTGTTGACATGGAGGATGGAAGATAGAATCTTGGAAGTAAACATGTGTGTTCCCACGTGTGCACACATCTGAAAAATTTGCAGCGACTGAGCTGATGCACCATGCAGGCTTGTTATATACAGAGGATGGCTGAAAAGTCTTGTCCAAGCTCAACTTATCTTACTTAGGTTATTCAGTTTTCTGTTTTAAATCACAACTATTCCTTTATACTGAAACAGCATGCAAAGTGAAATAATAGAGAGGATAGCATTTAGAGGTCTAATTACATTTTCAAATAAGATGTTCTCAAAGTGGTATAATAAAAAAACAAAATCCTCTGGCATCTTAGCTCTCTCGGGTTAGTTCTGTGAGGAAAGTGAGATTAAAAAAATAAAGAAAAATAGTAAATAAATTTCACTTTTTAAAAAATTAGAAATGTTGAGATACCACAAACACTGTTGTAGCACTATTTTTTTTTAAAAAAAGCAGTCTGTTGATGAGAATGTTTTGATAGGTTTCGTTGAGCATCAGAAAAGTCATATTGTATCTTGAACCAATTTCCACGTGGTAGACACCACCATTAAGAGGAAATGCATATTAAAGAAACCATCTTACTTCAGTAAAGGGGGAAATCAAAACAAGATTGTATTCCTGTAAGCTTAAGGCAGCAAATAATTTACAAGACTGGATGTTCTGGATCCGTATAGTTGATGATACTATCTGGCAGCATTAGATTAGCAGGGTTTGAAAATGACTCCATTAGTGCTGTGATAGTATTTACTTCTTCTGTGGCAGGGGTGGAAAACTGGAAAGAAAGCAGGTGGCATTTTATTTTTCCTGCACTTGCCTGGATGCAGTCATGCATTTTGATGTGCATGAAGTGATGTGATGTCACCTGCGGCTGCCATCCCCCCCCCCCCCCCCATTATTGCTCTTTTTGTCTGTTTTGGGGATCCATGGCAGTAGGGGAGAAAACTGTTGCCTTTTTAGGTAGTTTTGGGATGTTTGGGGTAATCTGCTGTCAAAATGTTGCCCTAAAATTAGCCCCAAAATGTTTTTAAATAGTGTTTGTGTGGGGGTTCTGGGAGCTTTGAGGGGTTTCTGGGGAGCTCCATGGGCCACACAGCAGTCCCAGAAACTGCATGAGGCTCATAGGCCACATTGCTCACCCCTGCCCTACCACTTGTCAGACTTGTAGAGAAGTGTAGGAGGCTGGGTGGTGTATTTTTTATCCACTTTTTTAAAAAGTGTATTAAAAGATTTTGGCTACACACTTGAACCCATTTAACCAAGGTGTATGTCAGCACAGGTTGCACATAATGAAAGGGATCAAGGAGTCCTAGTAGACCACAAGCTAAACATGTCAAAGTGTGATGCAGCAGCTAAAAAAGCCAATGTGATTCTAGGCTGTATCAATAGAGGTATCGTGTCTAGATTGAGGGAAATAATAGTACCACTTTATTCTACTTTGGTTAGGCCTCACCTGGAATACTGTGTCCAGTTCTGGGCACCTCAATTCAAAAAGGATGTTGAGAAGCTGGAGTGTGTCCAGAGGAGGATGACCAAAATGGTGAAAGGTCTGGAAATCATGCCCTATGAGGAGAGACGTAGGGAATCGGGTATGTTTAGCCTGGAGAAGAGAGGGTTCAGAAGTGATATGATAGCCCTGTTTAAATATTTGAAAGGATGTCATGTTAAGGATGGAGCAGGCTCTAGATGCTGCTCCAGAGACTGGAACACGGAGACTAGAACTTGAACATAGATTCAAGTTCAGGAAATTGGACCATTTTAAAGGATAAAATACAGATTATAATACTATCAGTAGCTACTGGTCTTATTGGTAGGCATTGATACATTTTTTGCTGTTAATCTTTTACATTGTGATCAGGGATTTAGAAACTTGTACAGTGATCATCACACATTTTACTACATAGGAACAGGAATGTTAACAGTATTACACTGTAATATGTATAAAGCAATTTATTGTGTATTTCTGTCAACAGAATTGAGTACATAAAATGGAATCCATATTCCAGATTTAAAATAGGATTTCCTTTCCATGGAGACATGGAAAGTATACTTTGAAGACGTAGGATTTCATAAATGTTTTATTTAAGAGGAAATTCGCTGCCAATATAATTTCTACAAGACTAATAATTGTGTGTTAAGGTTTAAGACATACTATATTAAATATAATTGAAAATTGTTGTTTTTAAAGCATGGGATGAAAGGGACTACAGTTCCAGGGCTACGTTATCTTACAGTCCTAGAATACAGGAAACCTATAGCGTTCACTTTTGGGAGTGGGGCCGAAATCAGCATCTTAAGACTGCAATTATTGGCACTATTTCTTGGGATCAGCTCCCATGGAAATCCTTGGGATCATATTCTGAGTGAACATGCATGGAATTGGATTCTGTCAACACCAGTTATTGGTTTTAAAGCTCTGTTCAGGCTTTGTTGTGAAGCTTTAAATGCGGGAGAGGAAAGAAAGCAAAGATGGGATAATGCAAGTGTAATAAATAAAATGAATGCAACAAGGAAGCTAGTATCTCAGTGGATGATTTTGTTACTTCCATTCAGACTGCTTATTAGTACACCCTGGCATTTTCCTGGTCACCCTTTGGTTGGACAGCATCATCCTACAGACATTCTAAGTAATGTCAAAGTAAAATCTGCTGCTGTGATGCTGCTTCCCTCATCCAGATTTGTTCATTTTGCTCCACCTGAATGTGTGAAAGAGGATTTTAAGTCTTATTGTTAAGGTAGTCTTTGATGCAGACTGATTCTGCAAACACGTAAACAAGGTAAATGTGTGATCCATAAACAAATGAACAAACATATTATGATTTAAACAATCTGAATCCAAACCTTTATCATAGGAATTTAGGAAACTGTCTTATTCTGGGCCAAACTATTAATTAAAGGTTCCCAGTTTCAGGGTGGCTAGCAAGCAGATCACCAATGGAAGTCCTTTCATGATTTTCCTTTTCATATTATAAAGATACAGCTGGAGAAATGTATTGACTGTTTACTCTGCGAGGGTCTGACTCTGTAGAATAATAATCTATGTTTGCAGTCCTACACATTTGTAATCAGAAGCCCCAATGGATTTTAGTGGCTTATTCCCAGTTACATGTGTATAGGATTGCAGTCTAAGTGGGACAGTCTAAAAAGCCCCTGGAAATTATCAGGTCCTGTAAGACAATCATGTTTCTTCCCCAGTTATATTGGTTTTAACTAATACTTTTTTCAGTTTATCTCCCGAAACTAAGGCTGCACATAATATCACAGAAACACACACATCTGTGAGACAGATTATCCTAAGAAGCTATCATTGGCTCAAGGTGACCATGCCAGATTTATGGGGAAACCAAGATATAAACCTGATATCCAGTATACATTGAGCAGCTGGGCTGGTGGTACACAGTGAGTACATAGCTCATGCAGTAATCGTTGATGTGAGAGAGAGCTGTATAAATTTTGTGTACACTGAGTCATCAGAAAGCAAAGGTGTCACTGTCTCATCCACCCATGAATTATTATTATTATTATTATTATTATTATTATTATTGGTTTTTGGAATATTTTGGATTTCAGCATTCTAGAAAAGGTAGACTCAACCTGTATAAGGCAATTAGAGTTACAGCAAAGGTGATTCACATTCTTTCCTGACTTATGAAATGATCTCCTATCTGTCTTGAACAACCTAGACTGGCCAGTCAAGTTTTGCATTGCCCTATAGCTTGAAATACTGATTAAGGAAGGAGTGGTGCAACACATGGAAATATTGCTTATATTTTTCCATTCTTCATGAATAGAAAGCAATTAAACCTCATTAAGCACAGAACAGAAGGGGCGGATATGTAGGCAACAACCTGAAGCTTAGTCCTGACAAGAAAGAGACCCTGTTAGTTCATCTGTTGCAGGGTGTTGATGGTTACTTTGTTGTAGATGGGTTATATTTCCCTTTAGGATCAGTTTCACAGTTTGGGAATGCTTATAGATCAGGCTTCAGCTCAAGAGGCTCATGTAAACTAGAGCTGTTCCAAGTGTTTTGATCAGCCTAGCTTGTGTATCAACCAGAGTTCCTCCATGACGGAAAGCTTAGCTGTTGTTAATCATGCTCTGGTAGCCAGAAGTCTGGATTACTTCAAAGCATTGTACATGGGGCTGCCTTTGAAGATAATTCCAGAAATTGGTGTCAATTCAGAATATAGGAATAAATCTGCTAACCGACTTACCAGTGAGAGTTTATCTCTCCTGTTCTGAAAAAAAGCTGTCCTGGTCCTAGTCTGTTTTGAAGCTCAGCTCAAAATGCTGGTGCTACTCTTCATATCCTAGCACCCAGGTTACCATCAGAATGCCTTTCCCTATTTCAGTGATGTCTTCTCAGTAATGGAGGCTGTCTTCTCAAGCTATTCTCCAAGTTCAGCCATATTGTATTATGGAGTAGTTTCTGACAAGAGATAGAGGCTTCGTGGTTCTTGCACTCTTCCTTTAGAATCCCCTGTTTAGAAAAAAAATGCTTTGTACTCCTATCATCCATTCTTTCAGTAAAAAGAAGGCTTTTTACTTTGCTGTGTTGTTTAAATCTTCTAGTTTTTAGATCTGCTAAGATGATCATCCAAAATGGAAGTTGCAAAGATATAATGTGGTCTTCCAGAGCCCTATAGGAGTCAGAAATGCAACCCTCTGGCCTCTAGAGCATGTCCTCTCTTGATGCATAGGATTGCATCTCTAGTAATTTCACTCTACTGTAATGTGTTCCGTTCTAATATATCTTTAAAATGGGATGACTAAGAGAGCATGAAGCAGTCTGCACGTGTGCATATACACCCTTATAATTTCCCCTTGGGGTAATTAGTGAATTAGATCCTTTTATCCATCTACAATGTGAAAATAATGCCACCTACTAAATCCTTTTCAGAAGGAAGTGATGCTCTAAGATATTGTTTACCAGTTGCTCTGAAGGTGAAAAGTGTTCCCAATTAACATAATTGTTAGCTGTTTCTGTTAGGGATTTTGCCTGGTATACTTTTGTTGCTGTCATAACATTTGGATCCTAGGGTGTGGCTGAAGGATGTTCTGGAGGTCATGTTATCCACTGCTCCACTTCCAGTAATAACTTTGTTTATCTACTGTACTTGTGTTTCTTCTCTTTAAAATTAACAAGCACAAAATGTCCCAAGGCATCTCAAATAAATAAGAAGCAGTGTCCTAAATATGTACTAAGTTTCCCCTAACCTCACCCTGGTTTAACTCTGAATAGAACAATCAGGTCATTAGTAATGCTTCTCTCCAGCATACAAATACAGAAGGGAGAGAGTGTAGTGATCTGAGCATTGGACTATGACTCTGGAGACCAGGGTTGAAATCCTTGCTCGGTCATGGAAACCCATTGGGTGACCTTAGGAAGTCACACTCTCTCAGCCTCAGAGGAAGGCAGTGGCAAACCCCCTCTGAATAAATAAAAACTTGTGATAGGGTCACCATAAGTTGGAAATGACTTGTAGAAACACAACAACAAATTCACTTTGTACCTCATATCTGTGCTCTGTGAAGGGTGAATAGTCAGAAATCTAGCTCATGTTCTTCACTCCACTCTTTCCTATCTTTGGTGCCAGTGTCCATTTTCGTTGAGCAAGCTGGGAATTTCAAATCAGCTCATCTAGAAGGAATCAGGTTGAGAAACACTGGTTTAGGGAATTGGACCATGTCTGTTATAGATGTTTCAAACACAATTTAATAGAAATTTTCAAGCACGATTTAATAGAACTATTCCTCTAAATTGAATATTAGGGTACATGAATTCAAGAAAATGTCAAAATCCTTGGCTTCAGGAAATCCCAGGTCAAGGCTTGTAGTTTTGGTGATCCCCTTGATTTCACATTTAGTAACCTGTAAAAGATATGAGTATTTTTGGAACACTTGCTCACCTACACAGTGGAAAATACTAATGTCAAACATAGATTTGTACTCCAAAAATTAATCTCTTGAGTTTCACTTTTACAAACAGAGCCTAACCAAGTCTGAATTAAATAAACAAACTGACCAAATCTTTATTTTCTCACCACCCACCTAAAGTGGAATGAAAATCCATTTGTTATTTAAAAGACTGTTTTGAACCAGTATATAATCAAGTATTTAGGTCAATGGTCGAACTTAAAAAGCAACCTTTTTTGCAATACATCTCCTAGGATCAGGCCAGCCAGCATAGTCATATTTGCTAAGAGTTCTGAGAAGTTTTAAACTAAAAAAACCTAACCTTTTAAAGCTAAGGTTACTGGTTCACAAAAAGAGTTTCGTTAAGAAAAACCCTCATATTATTCCCAATATTTCAAAATCTAGTGAATTGTTACTTTCATATGTTTATCAAATGGAATACAGTGGTGCCTCGGGTTACGAAAATAATTCGTTCCCCGGCCGCTTTCGTAACCCGAAAAGCCTTCGTAAGCCGAAAACCCATAGGCGCTAATGGGGGAAAAAGCCGCGGCTCTGCCGCGGCTCCATTTAAAATAGCGCCGGAGTTTTTTCGTAACCCGAAAAAACTTTCGTAACCCGAAACAATAAATCCCTATGGGATTTTTTCGTATCCTGAAAAATTCGTAACCTGGGTATTTCGTATCCCGAGGTACCACTGTACCTATAAGAGGATGAAGAAAGGCATGGTAGGAGAGCCCTCGCTTGCAGGCAAACAGAAGGAATCAAAATTATCTCCACTAACTCTCAACATTTTATTTTATTTTTAATTTATTTAATATCCCAGTTTTCTCCTGGCATGGGATTCAAAGAGTTTTACTTTTTTTTAAAAGTTCAATGTAAATTTTTATTTTACCAAAGTTAAGAAACAAACACACATATTTTTTAAAAGCACATGGTTAAAATAATTTAAAGCACATTTAAAACATAATTAAAAAATAAATGCACAGTACACCACCCTGAAAATACCCTTCTGCAACATGATTTCAGAACTGAAGACCTGCCTAATTAAAAAGGTATTTGATGAGGGAAAGAGAGCAATGCAGTCTCCTATGAAAAGGCATTCAAGGCTGCCTCCTATGCGCTCACCAAATGTGCCTGTGATGGTGGCAGGATGGAGAGAAAACTCTCTTCCTGAAGATCTTAAGTTTGAAGAGAGGCTCATATTGGGTAATATGGCTGGACTTGAATGATGTATAACCAGCACTTTGAATTCTGCTCAGTAACAGATTGGTAGACAGGTAAGTTGTTTAAATAGAGGAATAATATGTTCCCTGTAACTAGTCCTGGTCAGCAATCTGACCACGGCATTTGGGGTCTGATGAAGTTCTTAAATTGTTGCCAAAGGCAGCCCTATATAGTGGGCATTATAGTGATCCAAAAGAAATGTAATCAAGGAATATATCACCATAACCAGATCTGACATCACCAGGAATGGGTGCTGTTGGTGTACTAGTTTTAGCTGTGTGCACTCACACTTGGCTACCATGTTAGTTTGTGCATCCAAACTCATGTCTAAGTCCAGGAATACACTCAGGCTGTGAAGCTGAGATTTCAGGGAAATTGTATCCAAGTATAAATGCAAGTCATTATGGGCCACCATCCAAGAGTAGGAAACTGAAGGGATATATTCTCCTATACTCACTGGAGAGTGCATGTAGTGGTATTTAAAACCATAAAACCATAAGTTTGTATACTGATAATAGTGAAGCAAGAAAAGATTCCCAAGTGCTAAAGTCTATTTATGATTTCAGTTTCGGGTAGAGCAGTGGTTCCCAACCTGTGGGTCGGGTCCCCTTAGGGGGTCTAATGACCCTTTCATGGGGGTCGCCTAAGACCATTGGAAAACATCTACAGTGGTGCCTCGGGTTACGAAATTAATTCGTTCCGCCATTCCTTTCGTAACCCGAAAATTTCGTAACCCGAAACACTTTTCCGTTAGCACTGGAAAGCCTATAGCTGCACTTTGCAGCATTTGAATTTCGCGCCGAAATGAATTTCGTAACCCGAAAAATATTTCGTAACCCGAAACAGGTTTTGCCAATCCAACTTTTTCGTATCCCGGAAATTTCGTAACCCAATCATTTCGTATCCCGAGGCACCACTGTATTTAATTACAGTTATGAAGTAGCAATGAAAATAATTTCATGGGTTTGGGTCACCACAACATGAACTGTATTAAAGGGTCGCAGCATTAGGAAGCTTGGGAACCACTGGGGTAAAGAATAGCAGTTTCCTGAGGAAAGCACCAATAGATTTGAGAAAGGAAATACTATACAGAGTGAATTTTTGAGTAAGAAATATGATAGCCCCTTAAATGTAATCAGTAGAGAGTTTTCTTTCATATTGCATATTTCAATATCAAATAATCCATATTCAACAAGTGGGGTTTTTTATTATTCTTTTCTCCTTCTAGTTTCTGACATTATGTGTCCAGCCATCTAATCCTAGGATAATTTATTACATGAGCAAATAATATTGTAATGTGCAGCATTCTGTGGAATTGGATGAATGGAATGGAAGCTATTTTATCTGTGAAAGTGTGGTTTCTGAATTGTTAGTGTCCTGAAGCCAAACCAAACTGGAATAAATTAAGTCAGATAAACTGGATCAAACGATAAAATACAATGGCTTTTCTAAATTGTTGAGAACTAATACTTCAAATGAATGAAGAGATATATAATAATAATAATTTGTTTTATTTATATACCGCTATTCCAAAGATCATAGCGGTGAACAGCAAGTAAGCTAATTTGCCCCCAACAGTCTGGGTACTCATTTTAGCGACCTCGGAAGGATGCAAGCCTGAGTCGAGCATGGGCCCTTTTGCTGGTCTTGAACTCACAACCTTGTGGTCTTGAGTGAATGGCTGCAGTACAGGCATTTACCCACTGTGCCACCAGGGCTCCATATATATATATATATATATATGTGTGTGTGTGTGTGTGTGTGTGTGTGTGTGTGTTTAAGCTCATCCTGTGTAATAATTATAGTTGGACAAATCAAATTCACCAGCGTTATAACTCCAATTTGACATTGGAAACTCTTAAACCAGTGGATTATACCTTCATGCTTTTCTTCCCTTTGTTTCATTTGATTTATTAAAGGCACCACCCATTGGATCTTATCCCTCATGCTTTTTCACTTATATAGGAAGCTTCTGAGTAAATGACTCCCAAGTGTTTGAATGAATTTTCATCAGTATGTTGATGGTTCTTGTTATTATTATCATTATTTCCAAAATTTATATCCCACCTTTCTCCTGCAGTGAGACTCAGGGTGGGCCACAACATGTTGTTGGTGTGTGTCTTGAAGTCATGTCTGACTTATAGTGACCTTAAAGGGTTTCTTGGCATGTTTCTTCAGAGGGGGTTTGCCACTGCCATCCTCTGTGGGTAAGAGAGTGTGACTTGCCTAGGGTCACACAGTGGGCTTCACAGTTGAGCAGGGATTTGAATCCTGTTCTCCAGAATTATAGTCCAGCACTCAAACCACTACATCACTCTGGCCCTCTGTGATATTGATGGTAGCCAGGACTATTTTTTGATGTTCTCACTATGAGGTGAGGTTGTGGAGGGGGTTAACTGATGTCTGTCTGAGATGGGAAGGATAAGGGCTAATAAATTACATCTGTCTTGTCTGGACCCTGGATAGTTCAGCTGGAAGTTCCATTTTGTACACTAACTGGAGGTAGAAATTCTACTCCATCTATTCTGGATTGTGTCTGTAATATGTTTTATTCTTGGGAAAACTTATGTTTATTTGACTGTTACTGGAGGCATCACCAAACAATTCTTGTGTTTGTCAACCAGTAGCACAATTACATATACTGAAGAATGGTATTTTATTTTTTATAAACCTCCCACCTTTCTCACAAAATCTAAGCTGGCACAAGCAAGGGTGCTGCAGTTCTAAAGGCTGTATTCCAGGATCAGACTTCTAATATCTTAAATACCACCAGGGAAACTATCTCTTGGTGAATATATGTTTCACATAGGTCTAGTCTACAAGTTTAAAATACAGCGCGCCTGCACCATACGCAGGTGCGCCATACGCGGCTTGAGCATTCGCGGGGCAGAAAGGGTGTCGTGTCCCATTCAGTTGAATGGGCGCATGCGCCCATTGCGCCGCCGCACTGCCGCGGCCACTGTGCACGAGCCCCATTGGAAACAATGGGGCTTGAGCATAGGCGGAAGCCTGGTCTGATAGTATTTAGTCAGGGCAGTATAATTTCCTCAGCATAAAAGCAATATTCAGGCAGTAAGGCCTTCTACTCAATGAAGGAAGTCATGACCCTGAGTTTGCAAGACAAGCAGGCATTTTATGACTGGGCATCTTGGAGATCTCTGACTCGTAGATCCGCCATAAATTCAAGCCAACTTGATGGCAAATAGCAACAACAAATGATTTATTACTTAGCCTAGCTGCAACATTCTGCAACAGCTGGAGCTTCCAGACCAACCTTGAGGGCAGCCTCAAACAAAGGATATTGCAGCAATTGCAGTTTAGGACTTTTTTAGTGAAAATTTTATTTGTATAATCAAAACTGTTTGCACAAAAATGAATATACTTTATGCAAAAAAAGCACCTTTTTGAAATTTTCACCAAAAAATCTTATGATGTGAGATATTTTTTCTCATCAAGGGCAGGAAAATTTGCAAATAGTGTTGCATCCATACTTTGTGAAAGGAGGTGGAGACTTGCTTCCTTTATCACTGATCTTTCTTGTATCTTGTTGTTTTGTCTTTTTCCATTAAACAGATCATCTGCTTTTGACCCTATATGGATATTTGGACCCAAAATTCTAGTGCGGCTTGATAATTTGTGGGAAACTCCATTTTGAGTCAGTTATGTTGCAAGAGACTATTTCTCTAGAACCAGATTGCTTAGGACTTGTGCATCACATGTAATACTTATGAGATGTCTAACAACTATGTTGTACAAACTGTCCCCTCCCCTTTATGGTGCTAAAAGTTTTGGACTACTGGAAGTAATGTCCTACTAAATTTAGAAAATAGTTTGTTAATAAACAGTAATCAGTACTTCATTGTTTGAACTGAACTTCTGTGTGGGAAGTAACAAAAAATCTATTTCATCTTAAATACTAAAAGATTTATTGTATAAATATTTTGGACTCGAGTCTTTTAGTTACCACAGGCCTCTGTTTTCATTGCTACCACCATGGATTCTGTGTGAAAAGTGGGTTTTGTTGTAATGTAGAATATGACCATGTGAGCTCATTTAAATTGTCCATAATTGAAGTCTTCCCACGAAGCAAGGCAGATAAACAATATAACTCAAAACTCGTCCTTCCTATGAGCCTCTTGAAATCCCAACCCTTGAAACACACTGATACAAATACAGTCAGTAAGTAGTTACTCCTTTATTTGTATTCAGGATCTGTCTTTCATTCACTTGTGGAAATGTCTTCTCCTCATTTTCTGGGATCATCTCTTCCTATCCTGTCCCACACCATACATCATTCAGCAGTCCACCCTCTGTGCAGCATACTTGGAAATCTGAAAGGACTGTCTTTTGATTGGAAGGGCTAGGTATATCCACTTCTGCCAGTCTAGTTGGACACACCTAAATCCAGATCCAGCCAATTATATGTAACAATGGGCTGAGGTGGTAGGCATTTTCTACAGGTATAACTACAGAACTGTGACATTGTGTACTTTTTTCACTCCTCTCCATTAAGTTGCCTGTATTAAGCAGAAAACTACTTGAAGTATTTTGCGTCCTTCTCATACCAGGTGAATTCACCTGAAGATGACTTCCTCTAATCTGAAAGCTCCAGCAAGTGAGTGGCAGTTTGGCTGAGTCATGGGTTGTAATGGTTTCTTACAAAATTATTCAGGGAATTCCCATCTGAGAAATGTTTCTTTGTCTTGAGAAGGAAGATTGTTGTAGAAAAGCCTGACCTTTTAAAAAGTATGACACACACTGTACACTATGTGATCTAGCAATTAAGAATCCATGATGGGAAGTCCAGACTTTTGGATACCGTTCCTTGCTCATTGGGTGACTTGGTGAAATTTCATTCTGTCAGATCAATTGATAAATTACCACTGATTGCAAAGTTGTCAAAACCATACTGTCATTGGTATCAGTGACATATTCTTACAGCTTTCTAGTTTCTACACCCAAATGCACATATACACCAGTGAGCAACAAGGGGATCAGCTATTTTGGATCTGATCCTAACCAACAACTATGATTCTATGATTCTAACAGCTTCCGTCACATCAAAATGCCGGCACCCGTGTGTAGGTAAAGCACGTATGGGAGGTGCGCCTCGGCCAACCCCTAGCACATTATTATTATTATTATTATTATTATTATTATTATTAGTATTATTATATTTATTAAACTTTATTTCTTAAGCGCTGTAATTATACACAGCGCTGTACAAAGTCGGTAAATAGGAGTAAATAAAAGCCTGCCAAGGGTACATTCTAAATAATAACAATTAAAAGAGGAATAGATAAAATACCATATAGAAAAGGAAAAAAAAAACAGATTAAAAACATCAAATATCAAACAAATCACATCACATCAATAGTGTCAGACAGCAAGAGTGACAATCACAAATTCCCTGAGAACGCTTCCCAACAATATGGTTTTCAGCTCTGTCTTAAAGCGGTGGTAGGGAAGTGATGAGCCGTGCATGCAGAGGAAGAAGGTTCCAGGAAGGAGGGCAGCAGAGAGAAGGGACGGATCCGGGATGGGGCAGAGAAGACCTGGGTTGGGAGAGGAGACTTTGGCTACCAGAGCGGAGAGTGCGAGTAGGGATGTAGGGAGAGAGAAGATCAGTTAAATAAAGAGGGGCCATCAGCAGGGCTTTAAAGGTGAGTAGCAGAAGTTTGTACCTGATGCGGAAAGGAAAAGGGAGCCAGTGAAGGGAAGACAACAGAGGGGAGACATGATCATAGGCGAGCGAGTGAAATAATGCGGCAGCTGAATGCTGAACAGAAATTAATGGGTGAGAATGAGAGAGGGAAGCCCTGCCAGGAAGAGGTTACAGTAGTCTAGTCGTAAGACCATAGGGCATGACCAGTGTTTTTGCGGTAGAAGCTGAGAGATATGGAGGGATTTTGGCGATATTATAGAGAAAAATCTACAGACTTTGGCTGAGTCTGGATCGGAGGGATAAATGACAAAGAGGAGTCAAAGATGAAACCAAGACTGCGGGCTTCCTGGACCGGCTGGATGAGATGTTATTGACGGAATAGAAAAGGAATAGTGAAGGGTGGGCTTAGGAGGGAAAACAGAAGCTCGGTCTTGGACATATTGAGCTTCAGACGCCGATGGTGCATCCAGTGGGAGACAGCTGTTAAACAGGATGACACTGCTGCTCTAACTCTGGTGAAAGATTAGGGGTGGAAAGGTACAGCTGGGTATCATCGGCGTACAGATGGTAGGAGAAACCAAAGAACTGAAAGTTTGCCAGGGAGAGTGTGAATAAAGAGAACAGAAGGGAACCAAAACAGAGCCCTGAGGAACTCCAACAGATAAGGGGACAGAAGACGAGGTTGACCACCCGAGACCACTGAAAAAGATCGATCTGACAAGTAAGATGTGAACCAATCGAGAACAAGGCCCGAAAACCAAGGACAGAGAGTATATCTATCAGGAGACAGTGGTCCACGGTGTCGAAGGCCGCAGACAGACAGATCGAGTAGGACAAGGATAGAATAAAGGCCATTCGCCTTGGCCGCAAAAGATCATTTGAGATCTTAGTAAGGGCCGTCTCTGTGGAGTGCCGTGGGGAAAACCAGACTGGAAGGGATCCAGAATGGAGTTGGTTTCAAGAAACTCAAGACAGTGTGAATAGACAATCGTTCCAACACCTTAGAGAGAAAAGGAAGAAGAGAGATTGGACGATAGCTAGCCAAGGAAGAGGGGTCAAGAGAGGGTTTTTTTCAGGATAGGGGAAACTAAGGCATGTTGAAGACTGAGGGGAAGGAACGAAGAGAGAGAAGATTAAAGATAGAGGAGGGAGGGTAACAAGAGGGGCTATAGAGATTAGAAGACGAAGGAAGTGGGTCAAGAGAGCAGGTGGTGGGTTTTGAGGAGTCAACAGCGAAGAGAGTTTCTTCAAAGAAACAGGAGGAAAACACAGAGAGTTATTAGTAGGAGGGGCGAGGAGATTAATGGTGGGAGCCAAATCATGAGGAGTTAACTCAGAACGAATGGTAGTGATCTTTGTAATGAAGAAATTGGCGAAGTCGGAGGGAGAAAATAATGGAGAGACGGAGGGAGGAGAGGGTTTTAACAGTGTGTTGAAACAGGAGAACAAGCGCTGCGGGCGCCTCTCGTTGGGCAGATCAATGATGAAGTAGTCTTGTTTTGCCATCGACAGGGAGCGTGAAAAGGATAAAAGAACGAACTTAAAGTGGATAAAGTCGGCCCACTCCCTGGACTTTCTCCAGAGACGTTCGGCTGCTTGGGAGCAGGACCGGAGAAATCAACAATGGGAGTGATCCAGGGCTGAGGCCTAGTCGTAGAGGAAGAGGAAGACACGCGCATAGATACTGGGGCAAAGCTGTCAAGAGTTGAGGAGAGAGTAGAGTTCAGTAAAGACATAGCTGAGTCAGCAGAGTCCCCAAGATTGAGAGAAGCGAAGGATGAATCCAAGGACTGAGTGAGTGGTTAAGGTTAAGAGATGAAGATCGCGGAACTGGCGGAAGACGGTATGACGAGGAGGAGGGATGTAGGTAAGAGTAAAGAAAGTAGGTGATGGTCCGATAGTGGGAAATCAGAAGCCAAGTAGTCAGACACACATACTTGGAGGAGAAACTAAGTCGAGACAGTGACCATGGGAATGGGTTGGAGAGTTGGAATGGGGTTGGAGACCGAAGGAAGCTAAGAGAGAGCTGAAGCGAGAGGTTGAGAAATCTTGGGACATCAAGGTGGATGTTAAAGTCACCTAAAATCAGGGAGGGGACAGTCTGAAAGAAAAAAGTCAACCAAGATTCAAACTGTGAAAAACTGAGACGCTGAACCAGGAGGACGATAGATGATGGCAACCCGAAGTTGCAGAGGAAAATAGAGTCTAATGGAGTGTAATCAAATGAGGAGAAGGAGTAGCTGGGGGGAGGAGAGAGAGACCTGAAACTGGCAGGACTTTGATAATAAGATGCCGACCCCTCCTCCGCGACCCTCAGGGCGGCCAGTGTGGTAAAAGAGAGGACCGCCAAGAGAAAGGGCAGCAGAGGTAGCGGTATCGTGGGCCGGAAGCCGGTTTCAGTAAGGGCGAGAAGATTAAATGAGTGGGATAGAAAAAGATCATGGATTGCCGCTGCTTTTGGGACAGCGGCGCGGCAGTTCCAGAGAGCGCAAGAGAATGGGAGTTGGAGATAGGGAGGGGGCGGATAGGGATGAGATAAGGAGAAGGAGAGGTGCGAGGAGCCATGGAGAAGAGAGGTTTGGGTGACCAACAGTTGGCAGGAGAAAATGGAGAAATATATACACTATAGGCTGCTCTGTATAGTGCCCAAGTCACTCTAAATTTATGTCTTAACTGCTGACATTTTTGAGAAACTGACTAAACAGCAGGGAACCACTTTGTTCCCTAATGTAGTGAATGTGGGGTAATACCCTATACAGAAACTGTTTCAAAATGGCTCCATGTGCCAGCTATCGTCTAGTGGCAAGAGATTTTGAGTACAATTGCTAACGTGAAAATTGTCTGCATGCGCATATAACTTCCCTTCCCAAACTATAATTAGGTGAGAAATTTGTTTCATAGAGTCAAAGAACTGGAAAGGATCTAGCCCCTGCCCAAGAGGTGGCCATCTAACATCTTTTTCAAAACTTTCAGTGAAAGAGAGTCCATCACTTTCTGAAGTAACCTTTTCCACAGACAACTCTTACTATCAGAAATTATTCTAATTAGGAAGTTAGAATCTCCTTTCTTGCAATTTTAACTTACCTCTCAGCTTCTCTTCTCCAGGCTAAACAACTGTCTTAGCTGTTCCCGAAAGGTTTTGGTTTGCATGCCTTTTACTTTTCTGGTTGCCCTTCTCTAGACCAGGTTTTATTGATGCAACCTAGAATTACACAGGCTTGTGGTCCTTCAAGATCACTATATTTTTTTCACATGTATTGCTGTCAAGCCAGGTGTCACCCATTTTATTGTTGTCATCTGATGTTTTCCTGCCCAAACTTTAAATGTAACTATTATTATTATTATTATTATTATTATTATTTACGTTATTTATACCCCGCCTTTCAGCCCTCATGGGTCTCAGAGCGGCTTACAATTGTTATTTTTAATAAGACAGTTCCCTGCCCTCAGGCTTACAGTCTAAAAGACACAACACAAAAGGAGAAGGGAATGGTGGTGGGAAAGGGGATGAAGTCCAGTGGTTCTTCTCTCCGTCTGATGCCTGGACCAAGGCAGATGGACTAGAGGGAGGGCTCTTCTTCTTCAGGCTAGCCCTGGTGTTGCTGAGCCAGCCTGTTCCCTCCCTCCCAGGCCGAAGGATGACAGTTATGGAGGGAGGAGCCTCTATCTTCAGGCTAGCCCCTGATAGTTGAAATGCATTTTGTTAGGGTTAGGCTAAGTATCTTGAATCTTTATTCTGCCTTTTGAGGCATTAGCTACCGTTCCCATTTATTTATTTAGAGTATTTATACCCCACTGTTCAGTCTCAAAGGCCCTCAGAGTAGCTAACACATTGTTAATTTAACATTTCCCTGCCCAAAGGCTTACAATCAAAATAAGACAGGACACACAAGGAAAAGGGAATGACAGTGGGGGAGGGGATTAAGTACAGTAGATATTGCCAGATCTTCACTCACTCTGAGGACAGGGCAGTGGCATTTGAGATTTAGGGAGGGCTTTTTGTCTGCTTCTGGGCTTAAGCATGATGGAGCTGTGCTTGCTGCTTCTCTCTGTCCAAAACCTGGGAATCATCTAGAGATTTTAGCGTGCTCTCTATTATTCTGTTATCCAGTTCATTGATAAAGATGTTGAATAAAAATGGACCCAGGACAGAATTCTACAGAATCTCTCTTGTTACCTCTCTCCTGGATTTCAAGGAACCGTTGTTGAGAACTGTTTATATTCTGACTGTAAACCATCTATAAATCTACTTAACAGTTGCATCTAGCTCAGTGCTGCTGAAACTGATGGTCCCTGGATCAATGCCAATCCCCAAGCCATTGGCTGCTAGTCCCTGGTGAGTTTATAGGCAAGGAAAAACCCAACTATAACCAATGGACACAAATATTGTGCAAGTCCCTGGTACATTATTAAAAATAATTGCCTCTACATCAGATAGCCTGGGGCACACTGATCTAGCCCACATTAACCAGCTTCTCTGCAAAAATACCGTGAGGGAACTTGTCAAAGGACTTACTGAAATTAAGATATACTACATCCACAGTATTCCCTTGATCTACCAGGCTTGTAGATCAAGCTTGTACTATTGCTGCTCAGGTTCTCCCCCCCTTTTTAAAAATAAATAAATAGGGGAAACACCTTCCCATCCCCAATGTGCAGCTTACTCACTTGCTCTCCAAGAATTGTGCCAGTTTATTAACAAAATCTGTGAGGTTACATTTGCCATTTCCTGGATGTAGTTCGTCTGGACTTGGAGATCTGAAGTCATTCAAAGTATCTAGCTGTTCCTGTATCAACTTTCTACCTACTTTGGCTACAGGTCCTCACTGCATCAATTATTCTCTTTTCACAAGCCTGAACACTGTTTCAGTTTTGTTTTTATAAGTATTTGGTACACTTCCGGAAACTGACTTGCATATGATTTGTTCACATTTATGCACAATATGCACATTTAGGATGTCCTGATAGGATTGATGAAACAAAAAACATTGGATAAATGTGTAGTATTGAAAAATATACATAAAAATGAATACCTTTAAGAATTATGCAAAAATGTACTTTAATAAGGGGGATAAATGCCCCCAAAATAGCATAACTTTGGAAAGTATACATTAAAATAGGCACATGTTTTCATGCAGGAGGCATGGTCCGGCAATCCATGTCAGAACAAATTTGTAAGCTTGAGTTTTACTGATTTATAAATACTTACCCAAAGCATTGCTCAGCCTATCTCATGAGATACACAACTGGTTTGCTTTGTGGAGCAATTTTTGAAGTTCTGGTTACATATACCAGTCCTCATAAGTAGCTGTTATGGTCAAGATGATAAGCAAATGTGTTGTCTTCATGTCTTAATGGAGGTCTTATGGAAAGGAGCAAGTGATTGCTCCTCAGGACCTGTAGTGGGCTGCTGGGGATATAAATAAAATAAAATACTTCTTCAGTGGACTGGGTGGGATCACATAGACCATAGTGGGAAAGACCATAGCTCAGTTGGTAGACCACATGCTTTGCACTTTCAGTTTCTGGTATTTTCCATTAAAATGTTCAGATGGCAGGTAATCGGAAATGCCCTAGGAAACTATTACCAATCAAAGTAGATGATAATGAGTTAGATGGACAAATAGCTTGGCCTGATGTAAAGCAGTGTACTGTGAAAATGTGGGCATTGGTGTAGTTAAAATGATGACAGGCAACTTTCTTTCCTTATCAGAACCCCCTCACACATTACATTTTACAAGCCTGAAAATCAGAGGTAGATGACCCTTACTCTGAGGGTCTCAATCAGTGTAATGTAGAGGTAGTAAAATGGACCTGGCCTTTAGAGGATAAGAGATACTACTTTTAATTCCCTCTCATATTAAGACCAATGAATCAACAAAAATAATCCTTGAAAACAGAAAGCTGGGGGCTTACCGAGATGGCACCCACAAATTAATATATAATAGGGGGATTTTATAGTTCAAATCAATAGTAGCGAGAGGACTCTGGGTAACTGCAAAGAGTGGGGATGCCAGCCTGTGTATAACAGGTCCAAGAACTAGAACTCTCAGAGTGCAAAGTACAGTAGCCCCTTTGTTTTCACGGAAAATCGCTGATATTCTGGACCCCCCCCCCTCCCCAGCAAAAAAGGCTTCAATGGCAGTGCACGGCTCATTTTGTCCCTCTCTGTTTGCCACCCACTAACAGGTGAGGGGCATGGATTCAAAGCCCACGAAAACAGAAGAGCGACTGTACAACTTAGTTTCTTTGATAAACAGCAAAGGGGAAAGTCACCACTCGTGCAAGAACTAATGAAATTAAAGGTAGTAGCGTGTAGCAAGGTTGAGGTAAGGCCATACTTTACCAGTCCAAATGTGGAGCTCCAATTAGGGGATGGTGGAAGAGACAGTGACTCAACAAGACTGCCTGAAATGGAGGGGGCAGCCTCTGGTCAATGTGGAATCTGGCAGCATTCCCCTCTGATTCCAGACTGAGCCAAAGTGTGAGTGCCAGGGCAGGCTTTTTATAGTCTTGAGGCAGTTGACTGGGTTTTCCAGGAATCCTAGAAACAATGGGATCCCCACCTGGTTGATGGTTTTAACTTCAGAGTTACAAAAGGAATATTTTGGTTGATGGCAGTGACATTGATTTACCGTATATTCTCGACTATAAGTTGAGAAATTTATGCCCCAGAATAGACACCAAAATCATGGGTAATATACGGGGTTATGTTAATACTGTTATAAAGTTCCTTAAAGAAGTGCCCACCTTACTCTGTAGCCAGGGATCTTTAAACAGCTTCCTGTTTGAGTCCCTGTGTACTGTCCTCCCCCCCCCCCCGTGAGTGTTATCCCTCAGCCTTCCCTCCCAGCCACAATTACCAAACAGCTGTTGAGACAAGGGACACAGAGAAAGAATATACCCAGGCTTTTCCCCCGTTTTGCAGACCATGAACCTTGGAAATCCTGGTGGTGAAGGGAAAAGAGAGAGAGAGATGTTTGTATTCTGTTTTGCAAGCCATGAGATTTGGAAATCCTGGGAGTGAAGGGAAGGGGAGTGTGTGTGTTTGTAGGTTTGTTTCCCCATTTTCCATCCTGAGACTGATCCTTGGGAGAGGTCCAGAGAGGGAGATGTAGGGAGGGAAGTGGTGCTTTGTTTCCTCCTTTAGATCTTTTGTAACATGCCCCTGTGTTTGACCCTCAACTTAGACACAGGTCATATCAAAATCCATAATTTTGGCCCCCAAAACTGCCCTCATCCTATACATGAGATCGACATATACACAAGTATATATA
>NC_056522.1:334719680-334764844 GCF_019175285.1 Sceloporus undulatus
TTAATTAAGGAGGAATAAGATCAGGACAATCCCAGAGAGTTTTGAATCTTTGTGATGGTTGATGTCTCTTGTTACCGGTGGTTTGAACTGGTACCAACTGGAACAGATGCAGTCTTCTCAGCTACTCAGGATCAAAGTAACTTCCACACAGATTTTCACTCAAATGAGGGTTTATTGACTTTGTTGCTATTTACACTTTACAGCAGGCTACTATACATCTATACTCTTTCAGAGTCCATGCTAGAAGCTTGAATGTGCATCAGTCTTTGTTCTCTCAAAAGATCAACCTTTCCCACCAAGTGGACACACCTCTTTCCCATGAAGTCACCATACTACACAAAAGCATAACAATAATACATTTGTTGATATTATGTCTCAGCACATGTCCTTGAAGACTTGCTCTTCCAGGCCTAGACTTTCTGGCCTTCAACAGGAACCATTTTAAACCTTAGTTAACCATTGCCACATCTGAACATTTTCCATACAAATTAGAAATATATTTTAACAAGATCGACATATACACAAGTATATATATTAATTAAGGAGGAATAAGATCAGGACAATCCCAGAGAGTTTTGAATAGCATCAGGTGTGGGAAAGTACAATGGGGCTTAGCAGAAAGATTGGTTTAATGCTTTAGGCTGACAAATTTTTGTCTGTGATCTTCAAGAGGAAATGCACACAGCAGAGGGTGGGGAAGCAGCAAGGGTCCCTTCCACATGCCCTCAGGTCTGTGTGATCAGTAGAGGTTCACTTAAAGTCATCCGACCTTTCCAGGTTCAAAGCTTATGGCCTCTCTGTAACTGCTACTATAACAAAATATAACAAAATATTTGTACTCCAAAATAATGCAGGGTGTGGTAACAGGTGTCAGGAAGAAAAGTTCAAGCACAGTCTTTTATCTGTTTGCTAGTCTTCCATTTGTGTGGACTTTTTCTTTCTTTAGGGGCACATTAAAGAAATGTGATCCCCCCAGTGTGCACTGTTAGATTCTATTCCCAACAACAGCTGCCTTGAGTCGCAGTTTTGGAGAAAAGGCAGGAAAGTTATACATAAAAACAATTCAGCATGCTACATTCTCATTGTTCGGTTTTAGGCCTATGAAAAAGCCTAAGGTTAAGCCAGTTCCAGTTACTAAGTGTCTTGCTCCAGGTTAAGGGTGATGGGAGCATTACAAGATTTCTAACATTGGGGACAGACTACTGTATATAGAAATTGTGCTTGATTATTGTCTGGAAGCATGTGTTGGTGTAATACAGGCTTCTCCAACCTGATGCCTGCGATGTAAGACTGAGGAGCTGGACTATAATTCACATTATCCCTAGCTAGCTTTTTTTTGCCCCAGAATTCTTCCCTTGCAAAGTTATAGAAAAAGATTTAAAAAAAAAACCCTCCAGTGATGGCAACTTGGAGATAAAATGATAAAATCTTTAAATAGCATGCTACAGATTTAACACCATAGTTAATCATTGTTGGGTCAGGGCACTAGATGTCCTCTGATCTTGGTAGCCAAGCGAGGTCAGCTCTGGCTAGTATTTGAATGGGAGACAAATACTAGGTGCTGTAGGCTATATTTCAAAGGAAGGAACTGGTAAAACCACCTGTAAATATTCCTTTTCTTAGAAACCCTAGGAAATTGATGGGGTCACCCGAAGTCAACAGGTGACTTGAAGGCACATGCACATGCACAGTTTAACCCTCCGATTTGCTCCTACATTGTTCTGGCTGGAGCTGACTGATCAGCTGCTGTGTTCTTCTATATAGAATTAAGTTCTTAATGGGAAGAAAGCAGACATATGCCTTGCTTGATCATTAAATTTTAAAACAAATGTCTACTGGTTTTCTTATGTACAGATTATCCTGTAAAGGAGATAGTATTTCCTTTTGTGAAGCAATGGTTTTAAACTGTCCCAGTCTTTTCAGAAACAACTTTCCTTGAATCAAACCTTTAAAGATTAGGCTATGTAATGTATAAGCAGATGGAAGCTTTCAGACTTACTCAAATAAATATGAATAAATATTTCACAGAGAAATGTTATTTTCTGGACTTTTAGGTTTGTTTTTTTTTTAATTAAAAAAATATAAGAATAGATTTTAAAAGAGTGTCAGAAGGACACTTTGTTGTTGTGTGCCTTCAAGTAATTTCCAATTTACGGCAACCCTAAGGCAAACCCATCATGGAGTATTCTTGGCAAGTTTCTTCAAAGGGATTTTTACCATTGATGTCCTCTGAGGCTGAGAGAATGTGACTTGCCCAAGCTCACCCACTGTGTTTATATGGCTGAGCTAGGATTTGAACCCTGGTCTGCAGAGTCATAGTCTAGCGCTGAAACCACTACATCATGCTGCTCTTCCAGGGGAACACTACCCTTAAATAAAAATCTGTAGTTATATCAGCACCTGAAAAATATTGAGTCAGATGACAGCCATTATTTCCTGATGGAGGAGAAGTGTGTATGTAGTTTGAAGAAAGAAACCTTTGCTTTCATTCTAAAAAAATGAACTATATTCCATTTCCTTTGTGATTAAAAGAAAGTGCTTTGCATCATGCACTTCTAAGAAGCAGTTATGTGTGGGAGCAGAACCAGACAGGAAATCCCCCGTAGCTATGTATAGACTTATTGTGGTAGTATCCAGACCTGAAACAAGATGCAACAGAGAACAGGTAAACAGGGGTATTAATAATGTACTGAAACAAAATAAAAATGTAGTAGTTTTCTGTTTGTATCAATCGGAAGGAACATCTACAAGCTTACAGGATGGTTTTTAAGTACTCTTGGTCTGGTATGGTTGCAGGTCTTTTCCATTAGTACTCAAGCTTTTCATGAATCACTTCGAAGTGATATAGGCTGTGTGCTGATGTGGATTAAAGTTTGCAAAACTTAAGCCCTGGAAAATGTGTATATAGGTTTAGTCTCCCTTCTCTGGAATTTCAAAATGTGAAATATTCCAAAAATCAAAACGTTTTCCATGAGTGGCTGAGATAGTGACACCTTTGATTTCTGATACCTCAGTGTACCCAAACTTTGTTTCATGGATAAAATTATTACAACTTACTGTATAAAATTACTTTAAGGTTACATAAATAAGATATAGGTATTCCAAATTCCAAAATATCTCTGGTTCCAAGCATTTTGGCTAAGGGAGACACAACCTGTAATGGATTCATAAGATATATAAACTACAGTATATAAAATGCAAAACAGGACACTGTGTATTATAGTGAGTGTGTGTTGCTGAGAATATAGAGACAGACTGGTCCCAAGCAAAAACCCAATCCAATTTTGAACAAAGATATGAAAACATAAACAATACCTTGATGGATAATAAACGCAGTGGCTGATGCAATCATATGGCTGATATAATCTGATGAAAGTTAAGTGTGTCAGATGTTATATTACTTCTTGGGAGGGGACTACATAAATGAAGAACAATAAGAGTCTTATTGACTGGACCAAATATATCAACTGATTAAGCTAGGAAAGATATAAAATAAGCCAAGAAGAGAGAAAAGTCAGGTGACTGAAATCTGCCTCCACTGTATGAAGATAAACAGCTGCAATTTTCTGAGCAGATAACCAAGACATACTGATGGAGATAAACAATGCTGGTAAAAAGTGTATCTTTGTTCTCAAATAGGCTACGCTAAATAGCCAGTGTGGCATAGATGTTTATGTATGTTGAATTAGTTGAGTGTTGGATTAGAAAACTGAGATACCAGGGTTTGAATTCCCGCTCAGCCATGGAAATCCATTGGCAATGGATTGAACAGGGATAATGGCTTCCTGACTCACTATACACTTTTAAACACTATCTGACCCCATCCTCAGGTGGGCATCCTACACTCATCTATTCTCTTAACCTACAGGCTAGTTTCCAATGCCAAACTGGTCTTACCTCTTTATTTCCATTCACATTGGCCAGTTCACAATGTCTTTGTTCACTAGTGACCCTATAGTTAAAACTGGACTTGCTACTTTATTTCCATACACAAAGGCTTTTGAATTTGAATTGACATTCTTACATATCAATGGCATATAAATGTCTGTTCCTGGTTTCCATTCCACTATACGCATTGGAGGAAGTAGACTGAAGTCTACGAAAGGTCATGCTTCTTTATTTCAGTTAGTCTCAAAAGTGCTGCCAGATCTCTCTACCTACCCATTCTGCAGACTAACACGGCTATATCTTTGAATGTTTAAGATGGTAGTGTTCCTTTATACATTAACTATAGAGAAGCCTGCTAGAGAGCCTCAGTGTCCAGTCCTTATGAAAGTGTAAAAGCTTACTTGCAATACACTGTAATGTAATGAATGTATGATACCTTACATTCAATGTAATGTAATGAAAGCAATGTGCCAAGACATGGAAATGTCTATTTCCCCCTAAAGGGAATGTGTGTGTATCTATGATTACATATGATAAATAGCCTAAAAAGATCATCATAGAGCCTGTTCACTCTCCCATATAAATCAATATCCTGAGATTCCAATAGTTAAGCTTAAGTGGAGTGTTGATGTTAGCTACTTGTCTGGATTTCACCATGGCCACAAGCTGGATGTGCAGGCAGCCAAAGGGTGGTAAAAGGGACCCCAAGCTAGGATAACCTCAACCTTCCTAAGACGAAAGGATAACCACAGGTGACATACCTTTGTGCCCATATTTGTGATGCTATTTGGCTTTCAGTCCTTGCCTAAGTGTAGATTATCTCTTTCCTCCTCTTCCCCATGGATTGAGGATAAATCATGGTGGAAGTGTAAGGAAAAATAGCAGGCGGTAATATGGGAGGGATGGGAGTTGAACATCAGTTTCAGGTAAAGAGTGGCACCAAAATGTGCATTGATTTTCCAGATGTTCAGCCTAGGTCCTGTTTTTTTAATGTGATAATTCTGGGCATGTTCATAGAGATTATGGGACATTCCTCAGCTGGAAGGTAAAGGGTGCAGTGTATAGCCTATATATTAGGAAGTCATTTCCATTTCAGTGCCCTGCGTTTCTGGTTCATTGAATCCTTTTCCCTCCTCCCTTTCCTTTCTATAGTTGCTGGATGTTGTCAATCACCTTGCACAGCAGAATCTACGGTTGCTTGTACTGGGTCGTAAACACATGCTGAATGGATCTCGTCAGTGGAACAGAAATAATATGGCTGCTATGCAGAAGAAGGCAGATTTCTTCTTTACTGAAAATGTGTATGTTCTGGTTTTCTTTAATGACCATCTTCAGACTTACTTAAACAAAAGAAAGGGTGCTTCTCTTCAGAGGGCTCCTAGTATTACCAAACAAACACACTGTGCATCTATTGTCTCTTTCTCTTCTTAACAGATATTTTTTACCTGTATAAATAAAAATGATGAAAGAAAAAGTGGGAAAATACGGGAGGGTTACAATAGAGGACCTGCAAAATTCTGTGAATGAGGCAGAGTGATTATATAAGAAAAGCATTATCTTGAAACATTTACAGGTTGCATTTTAAGGCAGCTTGAAAAATTGACAGTGATTCTGATCATTCTGTACATTCTGGATCCACTGTGTATCTTTCTTAATTTCAGACTTCTAATACTTTCCATCTTTTCTCAAGGTAATGTAAAATGAATGCAGCTCTTTCGTTGTCACTGTGACCTATCTTTGTATGTATTTATCAAGTGATCAGCTGCTTTGTATTCCTTACCACATTTGAACACAATAAGTGTACTAACCTAGGCATTAAGACTGAGAAACTGATGCAGTGTTTATCACAAGGCAGAGCTCATTAAGGCATGCTTTTCTTCCCCAGCAGATTAAACAAATTGGAATCAGCAGCACTAGACAAACAACGTTTGATACAGAAATAAAGTTGCCTAGAGCTTTACAAGCAAAATACAGTATCTTTTCAGGACTTAACTTGTATTTGCTTCTGTAAAGCACCAAAAGAGCCTACCTGTACCATAAGAAAAATTGTATTTCTTATCACATAATACTTTTGTCTAAGACACAACCTGGAATACCATGCAATGCTTAACAAAGAGTACATGTGATAGACTTTCATATTTCAAGTGATCCTTACAATATCTGGAACATCGGTGTGGGTATTCCTTCTACTGTTGCAAATCACAGCTGTATTACACTGTCATTGCATTTACAGTTACTGTAGCCAATTCATCACCTGGTGGTCAGTCTTCTGATATTGACTCCTCTATATTTAATGAGGCTTGTCCAGAGATAGCAGACGTACAGTTTGCCAGCATAGCAGCAGTATTCAAAGCCTTGATGGAACCTATGACAGCTTATACTCAATTGGTAAAATCTTTGAGGGACACATGTCATCTCCATACCAAGACGAGACTGCAAAATAGGTCTTTGGGGAGGTGACAGAAAATACAATGTGTGATTTTTGTGACTAAAGTGTATAAATTAAGGACATCAATAATTTAATTTAGTGCTTTGACTATAAACAGTTTGAAATAAATCAAAAGTGAAACCCAGAGGTACACTTGAATTTTGAAATAGAAATTCACTAGAGCCTTTTAAAAACCCACGCTGGTGTCTTACGTTTTGATGTTGGCATTTCTGCTTTTGATATGCTGCATACTGTTACTGTGTTTCAGCTATTTTGCAGTGCTGGGTCTAAATATTTGACACAAGTTCCTGAACAGCTAAATTAATTTGGCAAAATTGTTTTAGTTCACTTCTGTTTGACAAACTTTGTTGTATCATCATTTTGTAGGAAGCTGTTCTTGTAACAGACTTTTTTGAATACTGTTTCCTTAAATTTGGATGACATAATGATAGAACAGATCAATTTAGTGGGCTCATTAATTTGGGTGGTGAACAGTATTCAAATATTTTTCGGAAGGGCAGCTTATACTCACTTGGTAAAATCTTTGAGGGACAACATGTCATCCCCATACCATGATGAGGCTACAAAATAAGACTTTGGGGAGGTGACAGAAAATACAATGTGTGATTTTTGTGACTAAAGTTGTGCTAATCTGCTGCAGTAGAAACACGGGGGGGGGGGGGGGGGGAAAAAAGATTCTCACAGCACCTGAAGTCTAACAAATTTATTCTTAAACAACCCTCAGTTGTGCAGTGTGTGATGCTCTTCTTTGCCTTTTTCTTGTTTAAGGTCTGAAGATGATCCATTTCTACTCTATGCCACACTTCACTCAGGTAGTCACTGTAAATTTGTGACCAGAGATCTGTTGCGTGACCACAAAGCTTGTCTCTCTGACAGTCTTACTCGTCGCCTGTTCTTTAAATGGCAACGTGGTCATCAGATAGTGCTATCTAACTACACACCAGGAAAAAGGATAAAATTTGAGGTACTGCTCACTGTATCTTTTACCAGTAAAGTACGTTTGTTTTGTACTATTTAGTTAGTCTTAACATAGATAAATCATGCTGACTATCATCTTCATAGAGTAGCAGAGTCAGATGAATACCTAAAATAAAATAGAGCTGTTAACCTAAAAAAAATTGTGTTGATAATTTGGAGTTAGATTAATATTCACTGATGCTCTTTTGAAGTAATAGCAACCAAATATTATTTTTTTTGTAAAATACCTTGGTTATTAGTACTATCCTTGTTTTCTTTTTGAAAAGAGATGAAAACATGTTAGTAAATATTTATCAATTCCATATTTATACACAGTAAAAACTGCATAACATTTATCTCATTTTCTTCCTTAACAGCCTGTATTGAATTTCGATACAATTGTACAGACTACAGGTGACACGTGGCATATTCCCTATGATGACAACTTGTTGGAAAGATCTTCTTATGAGGTGCCAACAAAGTGGCTTTGTCTTCAGCAAAAATAAAATATATACTTTTTCCAAACTGAAACTGTATCCATGGCTTTATTCCCCCCCCCCCCAAGAGACCAGATATTATATATCCATTACTGAATTCACATTCTGATACAAAGGACCTGGATTTGATTGGATCCTTGCAGTACACTAACCCATATTTAATTATTTTCACAATGCCTTGGGACTTATTGAGAATATTAGCTGTATTTATGATTCTCAGAAGCTGATGCAATAATTCAGAATTCATTGTTGGCTTCTTTGTGTTCACCAATAACTGTATTTCAGATAGTTTGCTCTTGTGACCCATTTTCCCCAGAAGCTTCTAAATAGGTACTTCTCTTTCCTGATACCCTCCAGCCTTTGATGAAAATAACGATCTAGCTGTTCACTTTAATATCTTTATTACCCCAAATCCGCATTCAGCTTACCTGCCTTTCTTCTTAAACAGCCTGTACTGAATTATGATCTGACTGCGGAGAGTAGGGTAACACATGTGTATTCCCTATGATGACATCTTGTTGGTACCTTCAGCAGATTTCCCCTGATTCTTAGTTTGGCATGCTTTGCCATCATTCCTAAAAGGGGAGAAACTTAAAATGTGAAAGGGTTATGTGGAAAAGCAGTCTGTAATCTGTCTCTCAGTGTGTGCATGTGCACCCACATGTATGATGTTCCTAGTGTTTCATCACACTAACATCTCAAGAAAGAAATATGTTGATTTGGTCTTTTGTATCTCTGGTTTAATCCCCTGGGGGGCAAATGGTCAGACAACTGTCTGTGAAAGGGGACTACTCTTGGTATCTCACCCTGGACATCTGATGCACCATGTATAGGGAAAGGAGGACGGTGCCTTTCAACATCCATTTCTGACAGGTGGGTAAAGTGTTGACAGCAGAGACGCCAATGGTGAGGAATGTTGGGAACGGCATCCCAGCAACGACTTGGAGGGCTGCACCACATCCACCCCGGCTGCATTGGTGTGCAGTATCTGAGTGGCATCCATAGTGCCTCTTAAAGATCATGCATGTTTCCCTGGCTTCTAAATCCACAAAACAAGGCGTAGCTTGATATATACAGCTAAAGGTTATGTCCTTATGGGCACTTCCTTGCTTCATCTTGCAGCCCCAGAAGGTAAGGGCTTTTCCCCGCATGAGTTGGCTACACGACACAGATAAAAAACATAAATATAAATGCATGCTTCTTAGTTACGCCCAAAAAGGAGGACATTTCTGGTTTCCTCCTGGACGTATTGGAAGAGCCTGTCTCTTTCAAATGCATGCTTGATTTCAAGTTTTTATTCTGAGAACTTTCTTATGCTGTCATAGAATCATTGCCAGATCTGATCACATTTAATGTATTGTTTAGAGTATGCGTTGAAGGCCATAAATCAGGGCAGCCTTACAGTAGGGCATGTCCGGGAAAAGGAGGGCGCCTAGTCACCTTACAGAAGAGTCCCCAAAGTGTTGCCCTTTAAGAGAATTTTGGACTTCAGCTCCCAGAAGCCTCAGCCATGTTGGCCAATAGTCTGGCATTCTGGGAGATGGAGTCCAAAAGCCCTTAAAGGGCACGTTTTGGGGAACCACTGCCTTACAGTGCGACCAGGCGTCCTCCTTTTCCAGGACATGCCCTACATGTTACCAAAAGGGTCGACTCAATCTACATCCCTGCCAACGAGAGCAACTCTTCAGTTCTGCGCAGGCGCAGAAGCCATGCCCTGCGGGGGCGGGGCTTTCCCTCGCCTCAGCGACGGCTGTCCTTTTGCGCCTGCGCGTTGCCTACAATGACTAAGGAAGAAAACCGGCGGTCCTTTCGCTTCGCCGGAAAGGTGCGTTCCGACTGCGCCTGCGCGGGGACATGTGGCCCGGAAGTGATCCTCCCTGGCTGCCGGAAGAAGCCCCTGTATGGTGGTGGGTCGGTTGTAGTCCCCTCCCCTAGTAGTCCAGCGGCCGCTCAGACGTCTCCTCCGCAGACATGTCCCGAGGCTCCAGCGCCGGCTTTGACCGGCACATCACCATCTTCTCTCCCGAAGGGCGCCTCTACCAAGTCGGTGAGTCCCTGGCCAGGACCGCCCCGTCATGGAGGGAGGGATTGGGGAAGGCTTGCCCAGAGGGAGACCTAGGAGACGTTTTCTATGCCTCCCTATGGACAAGCGTTCCCCAATGTTTCCCTATGGGCAAGGACTGTCATTTGCTTTAATGTGTCTCATTGCATGTACAGGGGACCAGATAGGCCCTGGCCACAAGGAGGACAAGGCCCTGCGGAATGTAGGACATGACACAAAAAGCTGAAACACTCCTATAAATATACGTTCATTTCATACAGTTTGTTTACGGCTATATTATATAGAGAGGTTGGCCAGTGGCCCTCGCTGCCAAGGAGGAGAAGGCACCGCAGAATATGGGAAATGATACGAGAAAACCTGAAAACACTGATATAAATTGAGTCCATATGGTTTATTTACCACTATATTATATACACAGGATGAGCAGGTAGATCCTCACTGCCAAGGAGGAGAAGGCACCGCAGAATGGAGGGCCTTCGAGGAAAACGGAGGACATGACACACTAAAAGCTAAAAGCAGTCATATGTAATATAGCAGTTCGTTTCATATGGCTTATTTACAGCTATATATTACATTAAAGGATGACCCCAAGAAGGACTGCAGAATATAGGACAAGACACGAGAAAAGCTAAAAATACCCATAAATACAAATGTATTTTGTTGTTGTTTGCCATCGAGCCCTTTCCCACTTATGGCAACCTTGAGGTGAAGCTGTCATGGGGTTTCCTTGGCAAATTAGTTCTGGGGGATTGCCACTGACATCCTCTGAGGCTGAGACAGTGTGACTTGCCCAAGTGGATTTACGTGGATGAACCAGGATTTGAGCCCTGGCCCCCACAGTCCTAGTCCAAGGCTCAAACCACTTCCCTCCACTGGCTCCTTCCATATGGTTTATTCGCAGCTGTAGTACGTTTACAGGGTGACCAGATAGGTCCTTGCCACCGAGGACAAGGCACCGCAACATGTAGGACCTTCAAGACACAACCAAAGCTAGAAAAACTCATTTAAATATAAATTCATGCTTCTTAGCTGTGCTCAAAAAGGCGCCGTAAAATGTAGAACAAATTCAAGAAAAACAGAGGGCATTCTGAAATTGAAGCTAAAAACACTAATATAAACTCATGTTTCTTAGTTGTGCTCAGAGTGGAAGGCCTCATGAAATTCCTCCTGGACAGGAGGCTGACATGTTCTGGAGAAGGAGGATGTCGGAAGGAGGAACGGCTCAGGTTTCTGCCTTGGTCACGACCAGGGAGGCTGTGAGACCCAGCACCTTTGCCTTCATGGCATGGCTGGAGTGCCCTCCTCCATGCCTTTGGGTGTAAAAGATGGAGACACAGCCCTCAACCAAAAAATACAGTTCTTCTTTCTCAAAAGTGAAACTGAAAGGAATCTGGAATGTGTCTTGTCACCAGCACCAGCAAAGTCAGTGTGTGTGTGTTTTAGGCTTACCTTATATTCTTCAGTCATTAACTTTGTTGCTGTGAGGTTGCACTTAGGCTACATCCACACTGCAAAAATAATCCTTTAACTGCCATTGCTCATTACTATGGAAATCTTGGAATTATAATTTGTTGTGGCACCAGAACCCTCTGACAGAGAAGCCTAAATGTCTCACAAAACTACAGTTCCCAGAATTCCATAGTATTGAGCCAGGATAGTTAAAGTGGTGACAATTTGGATTATTTCTGTAGTGCGGATGTAGCCATACTGAATTTTCCCTCTTATACTATAGCTGGAAGTTAATTGGGCTTGACTGGCTTTACCTAGGTCACCCTGTTATCAAAGTTTGCAGGGTGGCATAGTTGGCTGCATTTGGTTGCAGCAGGCTTTATGTTATCTTTGTGTTTTAAAATTTTCAGAAATGTTCCCTGAAAACTAAGAAAATATAGGGTAAACGTGATCATGAATGCATGTACCATTATATTTATTGATATACTGTATATCATGAATGCATGTACCAGTACCGGCATACAAGTTTGGAAACTTCAGTTAATTCAAATCTTGGCAGCCAGATTGGTTACTAGGACATCCAGGAGTGAACATGTCGCACCAATATTAAAATCACTACACTGGCCACTAATTAGTTTCCGGGCAAAGTACATAGTGTTGTTTGTTACCATTAAAGCCCTACATACATGGTTTATGTCCAAGTTTTCTACAGAATCGCCTTCTCTCGTACAATCTGCCCCATACACTCAGGTCCTCTAGCAGATGTTTACTCCAGTCAGCCAGGACTAGGTTGGCAACTGTCAACCAGAGGACTTTTTCTGCAGCTGCCCCTAGACTGCAGAATGACTTGCCAGAAGAGAGTTAACAGCTGAATGCACTGTCTGAATTTAAAACAGAATTAAAGACCAATTTCTTCTTGCAGACTTATCCAGATAATATTTAAATGTAAATGTTAAATGATTAATTTTAAATGTCGATTAATATGCAATGTCTTGTTTATCCTTTTAAATTGATGTATGTTTTTAACTGATGTTCTATATTTGCTGATCTGTGCTTAATCTGGCAAGAAATAAATATAATTGCTATTATTGTTATTTTTTATAAAAACCACTGAAGTAAAAGCTTTCAGTTTTCTAATAGGAAGTAGTCAGACAAAGCATGTGTGGTAATATGTACAAGATACCATTTTTGCTGATGTTGGTGAAAGAGGACACTCCACTTACCATGGCAGTACTCCCCTATGCCTCTTTCCTCCCCAGTTCTGAGCCTTTTACAAAATTTAGCAAAGTGGGAGTTAACTTTTAAAGTTAACTTCATTGCATTATCCTGTACACATACAGTATATGCTAAGAAGCATAGTGTAACAGCCTGTCTCTTTCAAATGCATGCTTGAGTTCAAATTGTGTAACATTTTGTGTGAAATACTGAGCAGACATGACTTACCACTTATTAATTAAGAGTTTTATTCTGAGAACTTTCATATGTTGTCATAGAATTATTGCCAAATCTAATAATATTTAATGTATCATTTAGAGTACGCGTTTAAGGCCATAAATCAGGGTGGCCTTACATCAGTAGCTGTCCGTGGAAAAGACTGTGCAGTTGTTGTAACACAGAAGAAAGTACCTGTAAGTAGTCTGACTGCCTGATTTCTCCTTGAAATGCTTGAAAGTTAACTAGTTGTCCTTTTTATTCATAGTCTAATATCTGGTTGGTGACATAACTCCAGGTGCACCTGCATATTTTTTTAGATGTTGTGGCAAGAGATATTCTTTACCTTCTTGTGCAACATCACTTACCTGGATGAACAATAGCAGCCAGGGCATTTAAGGACACAGCTTTTCTTTACAGCTATTGATTGGCTGCAAGGGTGTACCTGTGTGTGTTCTAGTTTCCTCTCTCCTGAACAATCCCATTTTGGGAGAAAGGTGCGATATAAACCCAATAAGTAAAATAAACGAGAAAGAGCATGCTTACACTGGGGGCAGAGGTTGCTTCCTCTTCCTTGGGTTCACAGTGGCAAAAAGTGTGTGGACACACATTCAGAGCCAGATAGTAGCTGAGAGCATGTAAGTGTGCAACAGCAGCCAGAGGAGACATGTGAAACAGAAAGCAGCCTCTGCCCCAAGAAAGTGGAATATGTTTGCACTCTACCAACATGTTTATTGAGTCATGGCCATAATTCTCAATTCCATAGCAGTTGTTTTCATTATTGAAGAATATTGTGGGTTCTTTGGAGCATGCATTTGGATTTATAAACAACCAGTCATAGAAGTTCTATAGAACTATAGGTTGGTAGGATTAATCCCCTTGTGCAGTGTTCTAGCTCTCCCAGGAGGTGCAGCTGCAAAAAGGAAGCAAAACTGTTGTGATAAAATTGAGTAGTGACTGTCCGACTCAGACACAATCTCATTTGAGAAAATATTTCTACAACTTAAGGATTTCAATTCTTCATTTGTTTCTGCCCATCTAATGTGCTTCTGGGATCTGTGGTTTACTGGTTACTGAAATGAATGATAACTAAAGCAGTAAATGGTTTTTCCTAGGCAGTCCTTCAGTTTGGATATCATAGTAAACCAGAAGTGGAAAAGTGAAATTATTTGGTGACTGGATCCCCCCATGTCAAGACCTGGGGGAGTAAGATGAACGTAACACAATAAACTGCTCCCTCTTCCTCTAATGCTGCTGTGGGAATTTGTCCAGAAGTTTCAAACAGCCAACCTGTGACTAATATTAACTATGATTTGCTTTCAAAAAACTGACATGAGGACATGTGAGACTGAAACCAGTGGCATCACTAGGAGGTTGAGGCCTGCCTCAGAAGAGGGGTGACACCCAGCCGAGTGCCCCCCCACCTCACTTCTGTGCAATGTTCTAGAATAGAGCAGCATGGGGCAGCAAGGGAGAGGACAGAGTGCCTTCTTGCTGTGTGCCATCTACTCATGAGAAGAGCAGCAAATGGCAGCGAGAGAGAGAGCAGGGTGCTTTCCACCTCCCAGCCATGTACTGTCTACTCGCGAGTGGAGCAGTGCAGGGTAGCGAGGTAGGGGGGTGTCCTTTCAGCCCTGCCTCCTGCACAGGGTGACACCCCAGGCAGGGACGCCACTGCCTGAAACTATTCATTCTAGATAGCACAACAGCATTTTTCTGTATTGTTTTTGCAATATAATGTTTATGTTTTCTTTTCTGTTTTATCCATTAGGATAAGCTACTGGATTCTAGTACAGTGACACACTTATTCAGAATAACTGAAAATATTGGATGTGTAATGACAGGAATGACAGGTAATCTGAAAGCAAATGGAAGTTGTCTACAGTGTTGATCTGAAGTTGAAGTTTGAGTTCGGGTGCTAAATAAGTTTGAGTTGGGGCGCTAAACATATGGTTAGCATTTTAACATTTCACAGTGAAGACATAGTATTGGAGAAACTTTCCAGGGAGGAGCTAAATTCCTGCATGCAAAATGGATAATCCTCAATACATTGCACAGTGGTGCCTGAGAGGAAAGAGTCTGGGATTAAAAAGTTAATAAATAAATCCAGACCCCGAAAGATTAGATGTTGAGATACATTGTTCCTTGTACAGAATATCAGTGACGTTGTAGTTGGATTTAAGTGACTTTTGCAAGCAATTATACTTACTACATGCAGGATGAACACTGATTTTTCTTTCTTCTTTAATGTCAGCTGACAGTAGGTCTCAGGTGCAGAGAGCCCGCTATGAGGCTGCAAATTGGAAATACAAGTATGGTTATGACATTCCAGTTGATATGCTGTGTAAAAGGATTGCAGATATTTCTCAGGTCTACACACAGAATGCTGAAATGAGGCCTCTTGGTTGCTGTAAGTATAGTGAAATATAAACTGAAAATAACACTTCAGAATATTGAGATGTTAAGGCTGCAGTACTGTGAGGCAGTACAGTTTTGCGTGTTTTGTCAAAATTCAGGGAAATGGTTTGGCTGCCATGGGGTTCATGTTTTAACAGCGTTTTTTAAAAAAAATCGTAGCTTTTCAAGTTTATTGTTTGTTTTAGGCCTCTTCTGTCTAGTCCATGGAATTGTCAAATGTAACAGTTGCTGTTGGTAGCATAGGTCCGGCCCATACCGCAGAAATAATCCATTTTGAGACTGCTATAACTGTCTTGGCTCAGTGCTAGGGAATTCTGGGAACTGTAGTTTTGGGAAACATTTAGCCTCTGTCAGAGAGCTCTGGTGCCACAATAAACTACAATTCCCAGGATTCTCTAGCACTGGGCCAGAGGAGTTAAATCAGTGTCAAATGGATTATATCTGCAGTATGAATTGGATCATAGATACAATGCTACAGGGTGGAATGGGAAAATTTGAGGGGGAAATCCCTTCTATTATTGGGGGGGGGGGGGTTCTTGGTTAGATTGGAGCCCTTGGACAACAAATGAGAATCCCAGTCATTTGGATTTGGTAGCTTTGTAAGAAATAATATTTTCAAAATTCTTCACTCTCTCACAAGGCATGATTATGATTGGCATTGATGAAGAAAACAATCCTCAGGTATACAAGTGTGATCCAGCAGGATACTACTGTGGATTTAAGGCAACAGCTGCAGGAGTCAAACAGACGGAATCAACTAGCTTT
The DNA here is from genome assembly GCF_019175285.1 of Sceloporus undulatus. Taxonomy (NCBI): domain Eukaryota; kingdom Metazoa; phylum Chordata; class Lepidosauria; order Squamata; family Phrynosomatidae; genus Sceloporus; species Sceloporus undulatus. Next base: position 334,735,597 of record NC_056522.1, read on the forward strand.
CTTGAAAAGAAAGTAAAGAAAAAATTGGACTGGACATTTGAACAAACAGTGGAGGTAAATCAGAAAGACGGTTTCTAACTTGGCACAATTCAAAGATACAGCTGTGTTAATCTGTGGAATCAGTATGTAGACAGATCTTCTAGCACCTTTGAGACTAACTGAAAGAAAGAAGTTGGCAGCTTGAGCTTTCGTAGACTTTAGTAGAGAGATCTTGTAGCACCTTTGAGACTAACTGAAAGAAAGAAGTTGGCAGCATGAGCTTTCATAGACTAAAGTCTATGAAAGTCTGCCAACTTCTTTCAGTTAGTTTTAAAGGTGCTACAAAATCTCTCTACATATGTCTAACTTGGGTTGTAATCCCTAGTGATGAAGGGAACTTGTGATTTGGTGTGTGTGTGGTGAAGACATTTGTATGTTTTCTTTACTACTAAAGTCTTTTTCTTCCAGTCCAGAAGGTCTTTCCACACTGACTCTTGCCTGCAACAATTGTGGTTTTATGTTCAGCAGTTTCCGCTTAGGAAAAAAACAGCTGAATGCAGGCAGATTACAAGTATTTGCTATAATAGCAATCTGTAGTCTTGTGTTCTTGTAAGTGAATATACCCAGGAACAAAATCAACAGCCTTGCATGTTCCTGAGTTGTACAATTACTGTTCTAATGTCTTTGTAGTTGGTTCATTAGGCGAGCAATAAACTAGGTGTGGTGTTGGTTCAGGGTCTCAACCTGGACTCTAATGATATCTGCATATTTATGGATTGGTGTTATTTTAACCTAAAAGATTTCATGCTTTTACCTTAACCATAGGTCCATCTAGTATTGATTACATTGTCTGTCAGCAGCTCTCCATGGTATCATACTTTCCCAGTCATAGCTGGAGATACTTGTAAACCTCGGACATAGAAAACCCTCCCTTGAATTACAGCAACCCTGTCTAAATCCTCTTTGGGTGATGCAGTGGGAATTTCTCCAGCTTGCTATTTTTAACATATTTTTTCCTGGATCTTCATATCTCTATACTGGCATCACAATTATTGTATGTTCGTATTAGCAGGAGATCAGTGTGGACCAGCATCAGAGATATTACATGTTAAAATAGTTCAGTGGGTTTTTAGCTTCACATACTTACACACAAAAGACACGATATAAATATTTAAATAAATCATGCCAAGCCAAAGTCTGTGTTAACAATGAATAGTTGCTTAAGACATATATTGTTAGATGGCCAAGCAAGCCCTTTCTTTTTTTGTGTCCCACCCTGCTTTTAGCTACCACTCAATATTCTAAATGTCTTTGTAGCATTCGAGTATTAATATGGCTTCTCCCTTTCTTCAGTTTGCCTCCCATTCGGTCTTCTCACAAACATGACATGGAAATATGTTCACTCTCACTGTCCCCCGAAATTCCCGTCCCCTCTACAAGACATTGTGCCAAGAGATCTAATTCATGTGCATCCTAGCATCACAGAGGGGAACATTTATTTTTTACCTTTTCGTACCATAGTAGTGGTCCTTTTGCTGAACTTTAGGGGTTCACTAGTGATTTTTCAGATGTTTGAGGCTTAGCCCTAATGAGATATCAGCCCTAATGGTTGATAATGCTGAAGGATTGTAAGAGCTGAAAGTAAAAATAAAAACATCTGAAGCTCTGTAATTGTCCACTTTTGCTCCACTGAGACATCACTTGAGACTTGTGTCCTCCACCTGCATCTGTCCTCCCTCCTTAGTTTTTATCTCACAGATTGTACTTCCTCTACCTAAAAGAGAAACCAAACTGCTAAACAAACGTAACACAAAAAGGCACTACCCATAGGTTAGAGGAACTCTAGTCTCAAAGCAGCTTTTCTCGCTCTGTTTTCTCTGCACCTGGAGAATTGATCCTCTTTGATGAAAGGACATACCTCCCTGCTTTTGTTGTGGCATTTCTCTTCACCTAGTTTTTTGTGGGGTTTTCGGTCTATGTGGCCATGTTCTAGCAGAGTTGGCAATCTCTTCACCTAAATTGCAGGAGCCCCTGAGGTCATGCCACTTCAATACTCAGTTTTTCCCCAGTCCAGTACCCATAGTGTGTCTTAAGCCCAGCTGAAACACTGCTCATTAAATAATGCAATTAACTCAACACATTCTAATTAAATGAGTTATTTTACTCTTAGTGAGAGTGGGGCAGTAGAACATCAAGTGAAAGAAGTTTGGCAAAGATATAAAGGAAAAAGATGGGAGTGTATTCCTAGGGTGCAGAGAAGGTGATGGAACCATAGGCACTGTGAGTCAGGTGTGTTTGTCTACTGGGATGTGGAACAATCTTCTGTGGGTCAATCACTGGTCAGGGAAACAATAATTACAGTGTTGCAAAAGTATAAATATGATTTACCGTTCTCAAGAAAGGACCAACATAATTACCTTCACACAGAGGATTGCAATGCCAGTCTTAAAAGACTTGTGTTATTGTTTGATATATGATTTTTCAACAAGTGCTGTTTTTTGATGGATGCTTCTTCAGGATTTTCATGGTGCAACTAATTGCAGAGCTCTCTTCTCAGAAAGAAGTAGGCAGAATCTGTTGCTAGGCAGATTTCAGCAGAACTGCTTTGGGCAAAGTGTCCACAAGAGCAAGGCATCCTTCTGAGCAGTTTCCTTTTGAAATCACCCTTGCTAGCTACACTTGTTTAAGGGTAGTCTACTGGAGAAACAGGCTAGGGACCAGCCATAATTACAAATACATACATCATGTATTTTTTAAAAATATAAAATGCTAACATGTCAGTTTTAGTCTTGCTTCATTCGGATCACATTTCTTTTCAAAATAATCTGAAATGTGCCTGATGAGATTTAGCAAAAGATGCTACACAAAATTAATTAGCAACCAGCGCCTCTATCCCCAGGGCTGTTCTGCAAATTCAAGCCAAAATAGTTAAGCTGTAAATATTAGCTTCTTTGTATGTATTTTCCTTGTCAGTGGAATAGTTAACTTTATGTTTATTCATGCATGTTGGTACTCTTGAAGACTGTATTACGCTGAGGTAGAGGTGAATGTTGGAATGAAATGTCTTGTGGCACTTTTAAAAAGAGAAACCTCATCTATTGGACTTGTTCATGTTGACATTTGACCTATAAATGCCAATTTGGGAGCTTTCTTTGAATCTTATATTTTACAGTGCTACAAAACAAATGCAAGACTTCCAACATCATCTTGCTGCTTCAGGGGAAATACTGCCAGCTCTTAAAGTACTATGTCAGAGCTTGGATATATTTGAATAACTTCTTTCCCATCATAATGTGAACATCTTTTCACTGATATAGTCATAAGTGAACTAGAAGAGATTAATTTAACCTCCTTAAAACAATTTTGAATTAACTGAAACAGTAACCCTGTTAAGATCAAGTTATTAAATTGTAAGAGTATGCTTTGATACATCTGTGTTCATATTGTCATGGTATAGGACAGCCTTCTCGGATGTGGTACTCTTTTGAAGGTTTGGGCTACAACTCCTATCATCCTTGTCCACTGGTCATACTGGCTGGGGCTCCATATCAGGACAGACAGTTATGTGGAATGTGATGCTTTCTGTGGGTTCCTTTTGTACTCCTCAGAAGGAGTACTGGAGTTGCGCCTTGAATACATTCACATTTTTTAAGATGGTAGAGAATCTATGTATTGAGTTAGCTGTAATTAAGAGGAAGAAAAGTGCTTACCATTACTGAGTCTTTGTTTTGTTTCAGCTGTGGATCTAAATTCATGAGGCTGAACAAGTAATTGTACTTCAAAATCACAACACTTAAATGAGCTTAAAAATCATGTCAGAATGGTAAACAAAGGCACTGCACAAAATATGTGCATTTTTCTTCTGAATTGCACAGGCTCCACCACAAATGGAAAGTGGTTAATTTTACAATGTTGCCTTACAGCTGCAATTCCAAATATAAATGTGATCTGTATTCAGGTGTAAATATATTGAGTGTGCTGGCTGGGTGTCTGCCCTGCTTCTCAACAGAAAAGATTAAACTGAATTAGATTTAAATACAATTAACTGTAACCCCACTTAAAAGTATTTGGAATACAATTGATTCAGCGTACATACAGTTAAGGGGGTGAATGTAAATAGCACACTTATAACATGTAAAATTGATTATATGTGAATTACATTATTTAATTCCATTGTATTTCCTTGTTACTTCCCTTTCAGACAGCAATAACCTGCCTTTCTACTGTTTTGTCTATCGACTTCAAACCTTCTGAAATAGAAATAGGAGTTGTTACAGTTGATAATCCTAAATTCAGGTAAAGTGAAAAATGTTTTTAGAACTCTCCTTTTGTTTAAATACAGCACACTAATTTCTTTCTTTTATAGCAATACTTTAAACATGTCCTACTTCCTGGTAGTATAGTTGGGAGCATTTAATTTTATTACATTGGATTATGTAGCTAAGTATATAGCAGTATATGCCTTCTAATGTATATATAATGTGCATATGGCTGGCAGAGGACATAGGATAGTATAAAAACATGCAGGACTCTTAGAAATGATAATAACTATGGGGTTGGTTTTAGTAAGAATAGCATAAGTGCACAAGACTCAGCAGTGAAAAAGGAGAAGGAGATTTTTAAAGGGTCAGTGTGACTGGAACTCTTAACCCTCTTACACTAAATCTTTCAGATCCCACCACACTGGGTCTCTCGGATCCCTTTGATTATGGGACCACCACAGGATTTACTCTTAGTGAGAGTAGAACAGCAGGTGAAAGAAGTTTGGCAAAGATATAAAGGAAAAAGATGGGAGTGTATTCCTAGGGTGCAGAAAAGGTGATGGAACCATAGGCACAGTGAGTCATGTGTGTTTGTTTACTGGGATGTGGAACAATCTTCTGTGGGTCAATCACTGGTCAGGGAGACATTAGCTCTCTCACACTGAATCTTTCAGATCCCCTCACACTGGGTCTGTGGTATCCCTTCGATTATGTGACCTGCACAGAGTTACACAGGATTCTTCTCCTGTTTTATGAGAAATAGTTTGAGGCTTCTTTTACCTCAGAACTATCTCTCTAACCCTTGGTCCTCCCACTGACTTAAGTCTCTTTATTATTGTTTTATTACTATAGTTCTTAGTGGGTTTTTTGGGCTATGTGGCCGTGTTCTAGAAGAGTTTCTTCCTTACGTTTCGCCAGCATCTGTGGCTGGCATCTTCAGAGAATGCTTTGCCTGGAAAAATTGGGTGTATATATACTGTGTGAGCCTGGGAATGCAGGAGTGATTTGCATGTGTATTGTTCTGTGCTGATGGCTGGACTCAGGCTGGGAGGCTAATGCAAAAGGGATTAGTGTCTGCTAATTGGTGATCATTATCTGCTGGGAAAGCCCCTGACTCTAAGTGGTTTTCCATTTGCATTTGCTGAGTCCTTATCTTGCTATTCCTCAGGACTGGTTGCCAAATTTTGTTCACTTTGAGGGTTTCTTCTTTCCGGTTGAAATTATCTATATGTTTGTGGATTTCAATGGCTTCCCTGTGCATCCTGACATGGGAGTGGTTGGCATGGTCGAGAATTTCAGTGTTTTCAAACAATATTTTATGCCCAGGATGGTTTGTGGCATGTTCTGCTACTGCTGATTTTTCTGGCTGGCCCAGTCTGCAGTGTCTCTCGTGTTTTTTGATTCTTGTTTGCACACTGTGTTTGGTGGTCCCTATGTTTTATTACTATTCTTGGTAGCCTGTTTTGATGTTAAACATAAACTACTGCAGGGCACTCTTTTGTGAACAATAAGAAAATACAGTGGGTCCTTGTTATCCACTGAGGTTTGGTCCCAGGATCTCCTGTGCATAACAAAATCCATGGATGTTCAAATCCCATTAAATATAATGGCACAGCAAAATGATGTCCCTTACATAAAATGGAAAATCAAGGTTTGCTATATGGAATTTATACTTTTGGGGAATATTTTCAAGCCATGGATGCTTGAATCCGTGAATTAAAAAATCTGTAGATAAGGATGTCTGACTGTAACTTTTGTTTAGAAAAAGAGTTTATGATGGTATCTCTCATGATAGTTGGTTCTCAAAGTTTTTGGTTACAAAGTGTGTATTACTTCACTGGTTACAAATTGACTTTGTTTGAGTTCACTCAAGGACTTCAGTTACGTCTCAACTGTGTTTTAGTTCTTTCCACACTAAAGCTTATTCAGTAGGAGTATAAATTCTATTAATCTCTAGCAAGCTGCAGGAAAAGAGATTCCACTTCAACATTAGGAGGAACTTCCTGACAGTAAGAGCTGTTGGACTGTGAAACACACTCCCACGGAGAGTGGTGGAGTCTCCTTTCTTGGAGGTCTTTAAACAGAGGCTGGATGTCCATCTGTCAGGGATGCTTTGGTTGTGAGTTCCTGCATGGCAGGGAGTTGGACTGGATTGCCCTTGTGGTCTCTTCCAACTCTGTGATTCTATGATTTATTCTACAGAATAATGTGGATCTGAGCCTTCCCTTCACCGGCTCTCTATTGCTCAAAGAACTTATCAATTTAAACCGATTTCACAGGATGTCTTCTGTCCTTCTGAAATCCTACCTCCCTATATGGGAATCTGAATCCCCTTGAATGCTAAACGCTTATTCCCAGTTGCACTCTTGGCACTTCTAAAACATGCTCTTGCCTCAGCAGGCTTAACACATTCATCTGTTCTCAATGTTTCCTCCTCCTTTTTATAGCCGCTCGTTGGGTAAGCCCCCACCTTTTTGCCAGCGTGACTCTGATTGTTGTCCTGAACATTTCAGTCTGCCAGTGTCTCTCCACAGTTGGTATGAGCAGCTCTAAGATAACAATGAGAGTTAGATGTCAAGATTTTCTCAGTGACACCACCCTGGGAGATGCTCCCAGCACCCCTCATTGTTTCCTATACTGGCTATTGCTGATGAGAGTTGCAGCCCAACAGCATCCAATGGACCACTCCTTTAAAGTAACCTTGTGTGTTAAAGTCTAACACAGGGGTGCAAACACACTGCAGAAATCCAGTTTGAAACCACTTTAATTGCCCTGGCTCAGTGCTAGGGAATCCTGGGAATTGTAGCTTATTATGGCACTAGAGCTGTCTGACAGAGAGGGCTAAATGTCTCATAAAATTACAGAATTCCCAGAATTCCCTAGCATTGAACCTGGACAGTTAAAGCTGTCTCAAACTGGATTATTTCTGCAGTGTGTTTGGGACCTTGGAAAACTTATTTATGGTAACTTGAGCTGTTTTTTAAAAATGAGTGACCTGATTCTTGGTAGCAAAAGGTTTTCTACTTCTGTTTGTATTATGTGGATTTTCTAATTGTGTGATTTTTTTGAGACAAAGGATAACTTGTTTCCATTGTTTTCACTCCACTTCTAGGATCCTTACAGAAGCAGAGATTGATACTCACCTTGTTGCTCTAGCAGAGAGAGATTAGCTCTGTTTACAATTTGGAATTCTGTGACTTCAAACCAGAATACCTGGTGAAACCAAACTTGTTAATGGCTCTAGATTATGGGCTGAAAATGAAATCCTCCTTATCTCGTGTATTTCACTCTGTACAAATAAAACTGAGGTTTTGGAATGTTTTGTCCTTTCTTATTGCCGAGAATGTAGTTATATGACACCTCAATGATACTGTGACTGAATTTTACTGTGTGTTACAACTATGAACATTCCTGCAAATAACCACAGAAAGCAGCTCTGTAAAAGCAACTTCAGAGATAATGGGATGAATATATTGCTTTCCCTAAACCTGCCAAACTTGTTAGTTGTTGTAGCACAGTAATAATGGGTTCCTTTTTGCTACTGGAAATCAGACAGAAGATTGATAGCCCTGCTCTTCTACCCTCTACATAAGAAGCATCAAATTAAAAAACCTACAGCACAATGCTATACATGTCTACTTAAAAGTATTCCTCATTTATTTCTGGTAAGTTATTCACTGGTAAATGTGTATAGAATTGAGATCTTCACTATCTCCTTAAATGTGTCATTTATGCCCAATAAGATGTTAAAAGACTGAAAGAGTTAGTGTTAAAATCAAACTTTTACAGGTTTAGTCTCCCTTATCCAAAATGCCTGGGAACAGAAGGGGTTTGGGATATTTTTTTTCCAGATTTTGGAATATTTGCATATACAAAATACAATGTCTTGAAGATGGGACCCAAGTGAAATTTATTTGTTTTGTATGCACCTTATACACACAGCCTGAAGGTAATTTTATACGTAATATTTTTAATTTCTAAAGAAAACTAAGTTTATGTACACTGAACCATCAGAAAACAAAGGTGTCACTATCTCAGCCACCCACATTGACAAATTTGGAGGATTTAGGAATTCCAGATAAGGGAGACAAGCTGTAACCTAAAATTAGGGCTTTTTCAACAAGATAACCAGTCAGAAATCATCATTTTGAATGACTATGTTGAAGCATAATGTATGGGAAAATGTTGCAAATTGAATATTTTCCTCTCATTTTCAGTTATGACTGAGATTGCTATCCATGTGGCAGTCTTTGAAATATAATCTTAAGAGCTTGATTGTGCTTGTTTTTTTTAAAAGGCTAATTTGTCATATCCCTCCCAGTCCCCAGCATTCATCTGTAACTTGGAGTTTGTAGACATCTATCCATTCCTTTAAATATGGCCTTTAACCAAATTAGTTTTCAGGTTTTTTATCCATGTTTCAGGTGGCTTATAAAAAACATGAAAATGGAAATACAAACATCATTTCCCTCCCCTTTATTTTTTTTTACAATCAGGTTTAGGAATTTCTGTAAAACTGGCAGTCTGTCATGTTGTGTCATAAATATTGGCCCTGACTAATAACATAATTATCACTGTCCCTGTGATTTTTTTGTTCAACTAGACTAATACTGCTACCCCTTCTGATTACTCTTTAAAAACTTAAGAAATAGAAGTTGAATAATGTAAACCACTCCATCAAGATGCAGCCTCTTCTGAATCTTGAGAAATGTATGATGATGTTTTGAAGCTAATTTGTCTTCATGACTATGTATGCAAATTGTCCTGAACTTGCATGTAATAAGGTTAATGAACAAGCTGTCGTGTTTGTTTCTGGGATTCCCGTAGAGATCAGACTTGGCTATTGTGGAAAACAGGATGGTGGGTGAGATAAGCTTTTGTTCTGTTCAGCAGGGCTCTTCTTGTGTCCTTAACAGTTTGTTCTTTGTATTGACTATGTGGCCTTTAACTTCAGATTGTGCATATGCTTTTTAATAACTGAAATGCTGAGGTCTGTAATAATTCTGGATTGCAATGTTGTTCTCTGGCTCTTTCCTTAATACCTTAAACTCCCATGATTAATCATGGGGTGTATTTCACAGACAGAACTGACAATATGCAGACTTACTGCCTCAGTTAAACATAGCAGGATTTGGGGGGGGGGGGGAAATGCCAAAAGGAGATTAACATTTGAAGTTCTTCAAAATCCAGAAAGAGTTGAGAATTCTTCCATCCAAACATACATATAACATGGTTTCTGAGTCTGTAATAATTTTTCCTTGCAATATGAGTAGACCAAAAGTAAGGAGAAAGCAATGTCCACTTAAACCACATCCCAGTGTCCCGGTGTACCCAACTGTCCCAAAAGATACCCAACTGTCCCAAAAGATCTGAGAAAGGTTTTGTAATCACATTTAGCCAAACTTGTTTTAAAAACTTGCAAGCAAGACTGATGATTGCAGGAAATTTTATGATCATGTTTAAACATGCTTTAAAAATGCTAGACATCTTTATGCAGAATGAAGATTCATAGGATGTTTGTTGAGGCCTTAAGTGGATGATCATGTCTCATCTCAGTTTAGGTCAGCTGATGCTACAGGTGAATGCCTGGATTATTGAGCTGTGAATCTCTAGAACAGGGTGGGCAGCTTGTTGTTCCTGTTGTTGGACAGTAAGTAAGCAACTCTAGCCAGAATAGATAGTGATGCATACTGGGAGTTGCTTGCAGCCCAACATCTAGAACGTCACATGTGTCCCTCCCTGCTCTACAGGGTGGTACAATCAAACTTCAACCTAAGGCTACTTTGAAGTGTAAATCCCAAATGTGGGCTCTCTCTTGCAGTATTAAAGCATGTAAAGCACCCTGATGAAAGACTGGGTTTAAGAATTTACTTGACTTGTGTGGTAGATTATATCTTTCCCATTCCCCCCAGCTACTATCAATATTTTGGTTATTGCTATCATTAAGAAGTATACATACCATATATTAATTGACATAATCAATGGCATACTTAGCAAAACTCGGAAGTACCGAAACACCGCAGAGCCTTTACTTTGACACAAAGTGGTGCTCTTGCCTCAGCTGTCCTTGAAGGCCGATACAAGAAGATCCCCTTCCCAGACAGATTATGCCCCTGTGACTGGCCAAACAGAGAAAACAAAGCACATATTACTCCAATCTTCATACTACAGGGATATCCACTTCAGCCTTATTTCACCTTTATTGTATAAACATCAAGGATGCATCAGTCAATTTTACACTTTTTTGTTGCTTTCGGATACCAACCCTGCTATATAATGTTGCCAGATTCTGTGCAGCTGCAGTTAAAATCCATCAGGCAATGACCTCCACAGTAGACCAGTACCAATCTTGCTCAGCCACACTGGGTTTTCAAAGGATATTTTAAATATTGTTTTTAACCTGTGTTTTTACCTTGCTTTTACCTTCTTTTATTCTGTAGCCCCTCTTTACTTGTGCAGGTCTATGACCATAATAAAGATGAACTGAACTGACCTATATTTCCTGACAGTAAGGGCTGTTCAACAGTGGAACACACTTCCTAGGAGTGTAGTGGAGTCTCCCTCCTTGGAGGTCTTCAAACAGAGGCTGGATGGCCATCTTTCGGGGATGCTTTGATCTGGATTTCCTGCATGCGGTCTCTTCTATGATTCTATATTAATCGCAGATTAAGCCACTTGTATCCTGTAACAGCAACAAAAATGCTACCTGAAATCAATTAAATTGCAATAATTTGTCCATGCTTGTTGCTGCAAGACACAATGATTTCCAATTGTAACGGCCATATGTTACTTTGGTTACATGTTTTCATGTGAATAACCATTATCCCAAATGTGTTCTATTTTTGTCCTTATCCATTCTTGAACAGAAAACACTTTCCTTTCCCACTTAGTGACCATTTAAACTCTTGGTATAATTTGTCTACAATTTACTTTAGCCCTCAGAGGTAGTCAAAGGTTCTTGACACATCTCAATTATAGCTGATACCAACTGATAAAAGAAACTATTTTCAGACAAATTTACTGCTTGTGAAAATCATTGGCAAAACCTTATTTAGTGGTGTTTCACCTTTATGTTTGTATCACCTGTTAAAATGAATGTTTCTTACATTGGTGTGTGCTTTCAAATTGTTCTTGATTTATGGCAACCCTATCATGGTTGTTTTTTGCAAGATTAGAGGAGGTTTGCCATTGCCCTCCCCTGAGGCTGAGAGCATGTGACATGCCCAGGTCACCCAGTGGGTTTACATGGCTTCATGGGGGATCAAATTTTGGTCTCCAGAGTCACAATCCATCATTCATGCCACTATTCCATGCTGTTTTAGCTAAAGCTAACCTTAAATTAGCTACCTGTAAATGCAATCACACTTGAAACTATTTCTTTTAGGTTCAGAGGCTTACCTCCAAGTAAGTGTGGATAAAACTGCAATCAGTATCGTGGCATTCTAAGAATAGCAGCTATTGGGTGCTTTTAGAATGTAGAAATGTATAGTGACAACCTTTTAGTGAAATATAACAGTATCCATCTGAAAAGAGAATGGAGAAGGTTGACAAAACAGATTCCCCCTGCAATCCACCTGCACCCCCAAAATATGTTATAGAATATATTTGGGGGGAAGAGAGAAGGGGAAAGGTAATTGCACAAACTGATTGTGTTTGGGTAGTTTGCTTATTTATTTATATCACCTTTTTCCTAACATGGAATTCAAGGTGCAACATTAAAACAGAATAAAGATAAAAATCTAATCATCAAAACCTTAAAACACAAAATTAAAAAGCACTTTGGGGGTAATATTGTCCATTGCCCCCTCCCCCACTCAGTTCAACTGATACAAATGATACTGTTTAAACTTGCAATAGTAATTTGATTTTATAAAAGTGATTCACCCAGTTTTAAAAGTTTCTTTTGATTGCTCCATTAATATACTTAATTAATCAATAGGTTAGATAGCAAGTCCCATTTTAATATATTTAATAATACTGGCTTTCACAGAGTTCATTTCCTTAAAACCTCTGCTTCAAGAGTCCTTGAAACTAATAACTTTATACCCTTGAAAGTTCAATCTTATACATCTCCACTCAGAAGCAAGTCCCCCCAAATTAATTGAGGCTTATTCTCAAGAACCCCTAAGAATGCAATCTTAAAAGTATTCAGGTTGGATCTTCCATCCTCATTTCAATTCTGATGTTTCCAAACTGCATTCTGAAAAGGGAAATGGTGTTCCAGATGCTCCTGCCTGCCCCTTTTTCTTACTGTTAATCCATTCTGTTCCTGTGGCAATTTATGGTAATTGTGTATTTATCCTTGCTGTGTATGAAAAAAATATTGAAACAGGAAGGAACCCTTTAGATGTGCTGTCCTAGAAGTCTACTAGCAACACTAAAAATCCTGAAATTTGTGGGTGTGTTACTCAGTCTGTTCTATCTTGATTTGGTTGGTGCACAAGCTTCTTAAACAACAATTAAATATTGTTGCTGCCAAACTGGTTTATCTAGGGTGTAGTTTAATGGGCATGCTGTTTACTCTGTACAAACTAGCCAGTTTGGTCACTTTGCTTAGAGCAGTTCTGTGGTTTTAGATAATGGGAGGGGGGGGGCACATAGTGATGGAAAATGTCTGAAGCCAAATTAAGCTAGGAAAAAAATCAAGCAAATTTAGTAGGACATGTTCCATCACTGAGAAGGTTCTTTAAGTAGCAAAAGTTAGATTGTGCAACAGGAAAAGAGAGCAATCTTCAAAACAATATTATCTATATTTTTTGTCCAAACCAATAGTTTTTTTCTTGCAGCATAAGTGGAGTTTAGTCAGATTTCAGACCACTATTATGGGTATGATACTCAACTGAAGCCTGACCTAATTAATGCTACCTCTGTTTTGGATTTGAAATGGTTAGTGTTCCCTTTGTATCTGAGGTTTAGTCTATCCTATAATCAAACATTTCATAGTTTTTTGTGGGTTTTTCGGGCTATGTGGCCATGTTCCACAAACGTTTTTTCTGGAACATGGCCACATAGGCCAAAAAAACCACAAAAAACTATGGATGCCAGCCATGAAAGCCTTCGACTTTACAAACATTTCATATTTGATTCTGCAACCTAGAATTGTAATGAAATCAGTAAAACCTGAGGACAATAATGAAATTGGTTGAAAAGATATTGTTCAATTCTGCATTTTGTAGGCTCATGGAATATATAACAAGAGTTTGTTACTGTGCTTTTTTAAAACTTTGAGATAGGTTGAGTTCATAATTGCAGTACAAATATTTGTCTTTTCTTCTCATACTCTGGTTTAAGAACAGGGATTTATCCTTTGTGCCTTGGTAAGAAAATTGAAGTCTGAATAGTTAGGAAGCAACTGTCTCAGGCACTTCAGAAAATGCATTTGCACTCTGATGCCAAACAGGTAAAACAGATATGGCCTCAAATCTGCCGTAATCTCCTGAATTATCCTGTGTTGGTAGGGCAACCAGGAATTGGTAGCTGGGACCATAACCAGCAGCTATGTGCAGGGCCTCATGTGCATGTATGTATGTGCCTTCAAGACACCTGTTGACTTACGATGACCTCACAAATTCCATGTGGTTTCCTTAGCCAAGGAATACTTAAAGGGGGTTTATCATTGCTTTCCTCTGAATATAGTCTACAACACCTGGTATTCTTGGCAGTCTCCCATCAAAGTACTAACCAGGGTTGTCCTTACTTAACTACCAAGACTAGGCACAGTCTGGTACCTTCAGGATAGACCATGCCCAGGTAATACTGATGTGTCCTATCATTGTTTGTATTACGCTCAATAAAGTATTGCAAATGTCAGGTGCATTTTAGGGGTGTGTTGATCACACTGGATGATATCTCAGCGGATGGGGGTGCTCCCTGGTTCTCTCATGGAAAAGAACTGCCTTTCACTGTGTACTGCTGTGCCTCTCCATGGGTAGCCAGAACTCCAAAGAGTAAATGTCTTGGGAAGGACCCAGTCTACGTCTCCACAGGCAGCAAGGAAGATGTCTGGGACACTGTAGCATGCCATGGTGAAAACCTGAAGGCCCTCTCTGTCACTGAATAGTGCCTGGACCTCTTCAAGAGTTGTGAACAAAACAGGCAAGGTGGGTAGACCAGAATGGGCTGGAACACAGATAGTTGCTTTGCGTGTCCCACTCCATCAGCTGTTGGTGTTAGTAGACTGGAGCCTTTCTCTTCCACAGAGCACCCAATATACTCCTTCAGGGCAGGCCCATTGGTTTGGCTGGGGCTATGTTTGCTTGGCAGCCTGGGGTTGGGGATGGGGTGGGGGGTGAGAGCATGAGTTACTACACTGGCATGACACCACTGCCTCAAGCTGTTTTCAAGCTGAAGTCAAAGGCTTTCATGGATGGAATCCATAGTTTTTTGTGGGGTTTTCAGGCTAATGCGGCCATGTTCTGGAAGAGTTTATTCCTGACATTTCTCCAGCATCTGTGGCTGGCATCTTCAGAGAATGGGGTATACTATGTGAACCTTGGTTGAGAGGAAGTGATTTACATGTGAATCTCTGTGTTGATCTGTTGCTGAAAGGCCAGGTCTCAGGGTGCCGATTTAATTAATGATCCACCTTCTGTTGGTATAGTGCAGTTGCGGACAAGTCTACATAGGGACCACCAAACGCAGTGTCCAAGCATGAATCAAGGAACACAAGACACACTGCAGATTGGGTCAGTCAGAAGAATCAGCAGTAGCAGAACATGTTAAAAACCATCTGGGGCATAAAATGCTATTTGGAAACACTGAAATTCTGGACCATGCCAACAATTATCAGGTCAGAACTTCAGCAGGAAAAAAGAAACTCTTAAAGTAAACAAAGTTTGGCTACCAGTCCAGAGAAACACCAAAATCAAGACTGAGCCCATGCAAATGAAAACCACCCAGGGGTGGGGATTTCCCAGCAGACAATGGATCATTACTTAAATAGATACCCTGAGGCCTGGCCTTTCAGCAACAGACCAACACAGAGGATGCCAGCCACACATGTTGGTGAAATGTCAGGAATAAGCTCTTCCACAACATGGCCACATACCCTGAAAACCCCACAAAATACTATGTTTTCAAGCTATTTCCCATTGTTAATTGTGAGACATAGGGAGAGCTAACCTTTATGATCTTGGAGATATTCAGAACAATTCTTGCCATACAAAGTGAGGACAGAAAATGTCCAGTTCTGGGGGAAGGAAACAATTCTCAATAACACACTGCCTATAAGTAAGAGCCAGTGGGCTGTCAAATTGCCAGTTTAGCTTGTGGCTCTTGCTTGCCATAAGCAAAGTCGTTGCTTTCACTGATCCATGCAGGTGTGGGCAAAAAGAAGACCTGGATGGACTTAATAGATCTATAAGTGATTTGTTGCAAATGTAGCCATGACTACTGGCCATATTGGCTGTGGGATTCTTGGAGCTGTAATCTATGAAACAACTGTGCGAAACTGTTCAGCTGTTTGTTCGCAAGCTTACAAAATACACCACCATGGTACCACGCATCTGGGTGTCACAACTTTCTCACTGCTCACAAAAGGACAAGGCGTGTGGTGTTCACATCACTTATTCATTTATTAGGAAAATAAAGATTTTAGTCTGAACTGGAGTGTCTGTGACCAATTCTAAGTTATATTAATTATCAGTGAATATCTATTGATATCTAGGAGTTTTAAATAACATGTGGCTGATGTATATCAACTAAGTTGTCCTTTGAGCCTTATGCTAAAAATAAGAGATACCTGCTACTTAAAAAAATGGAACATTACCTCAGAAATGGCTGACTGATGCAATGCTTATCTTTATCTTTTTGTCAACTGCTAACAAAAAAATGTCTTAATTCAACCCACTCACTGAAAGAATTTTGTTGCAAATCCCAGCAGTAACAGCTGCAACACCAAAGAGGAAAATAGGACATTTTTGCCTGAAGAAAAATTTATTGCATTATAATGTCAAAGTTATAACTCTTCATCCAAAGCATTCTCTGAAGAGGAAGGACATGATGTTCTGGGATTTCCCAGCTTCTACTAAGGCCTAGTTCTCACCAAAAGCAGATGTTTGTATGTGAGTCTTTATGTTGCACCACTTCAGCCTGCATGCAGATGGATGCTTACATAATGAAGTGCTCCTCCAAGGAAAAGCAATTCCAGTTGCATCTGCACTGCAGAAGTAATACAGTTTGGGATCACTTTAAGTGTCATGGCTCCATCTTATGGAATCCTGGGATTTGTAGTTTCTTGTGGCACAAGATCTCTCTGATGGAAAAGGCTAAATGTCTCACAAAACTACTAATCTCATAATTCCTTAGCATTGAGCCAGGACAGTTAAAGTGATGTTCAACTGCTTTATTTCTGCAGTACAGATGCAGCCCCCTTCATGTAGAAATCTAAGGGGATGCCATTTGATCCTCACCTGGGTTACTCAATTGTAGTGGCAGCTATTGTTCCACACGGTCATCGCCACTTGCACAAGTGAATGGGTGGGAAGAGAGAGCAGGAGCAGCGTGTGAGGGTTTCGAGACAGTGGTGCACCTTTCAAGTCACTTTGCTTCAGTCAGCAAATTTGTAGCATTGTCACAACTTAAAACTTCAGTGGAACATTTAGAAATCCAGTTTAGGCCTCCAGAGAAATGAGCAGGCAAAATGACCAAGAAAATGTGAGTCCAACAAACATAAAAATTATAAATGTTCATAGAATTATAGAGTTGGAAGGGACCACAAGGGCCATCCAACCCAACCCCCCTGCCATGCAGGAACTCTCCATCAAAGTATACCCGAAAGATGGCAATCCAGCCTCTGTATAAAGACTTCCAAGGAGGGAGACTCCACCACACTCCGAGGAAGTGTGTTCCACTGTTGAACAGCCCTTACTGTTAGAAAGGCCCGATACAGACGGCCAAAATAGGGCATGGTTGCAGCGATACTAAGGTTAGGGAGCGCGCACCATCCACAGTTCCCTAACCCTAGTCTGTGGCAGCAGCGGCATCATGGTGGCCTCTCATCCACCTAGGGGCCGCCATGACCCAAACATGGCACACAGGAAGTGGCGTAATGATGGTGCCACTTCCTGGTTGCGGAGCCGCAACAAAGGAGCTGCTCTAGACAGCTCCTTTTTGTTGCAGCACCGCAAGCTTCATTCCTGCATTGCAACGAGACGGCCACAGGAATGAAGCCATGGGAGAAAGGGGCCCCTTTTCTCCCATGGCTGTGCCTGTCGGGGTGTCCTGGGGCATGAAGCACCAAGGACACCCCTTTTCAGGATCATGGAGAAGAGAAGCGGCATTTTGCTGATTCTCCGTGGTCCCGAAAAGTGCCAGATTGGGGCCTCTGGGCTGCTGGTGAGGCTGCCCTGCCCCCAACCTGGCAAGAAAAGGAGTGGTCTGTATCACACCAAAGTTCCTCCTAATGTTAAGGTGGAATCTCTTTTCCTGTAGCTTGCATGTAACATTTATCAATTGCTCACTCTCCACAATGTTAGAAATATGGGGAGTGGGGGAGGAAAAACTTATGGTGGGAGAGCAATGTCTTCATTCTGCACATCCATAATGACACCCTTCCCAGTTATCTTTATGAAGCATGCAACATTCCAACAGGTGAACTACTGGTATTGTGAGAGGTTATTCTTTCCTTCTTTCAGTTTATAGCAGTGGTTCCCAAACATTAGTCTCCAGGCGTTTTGGACTACAACTCACAGAAGCCCTGGTCAGCTTAGCCAAAAGTCAGGAAGCTGAAAATCCAAAACATCTGAATGATCAGAGTTTGGGAACTACTGGTTTACAAAATATACATTATAGCTCAGTACAGAAAGAAGAACTTCAGGGCACATGCCTAGTGCCTCACTCAGCAGAATGAAAAGGAGGAAAAAAGAATATAGAAAACTGGCTTCTACTGTCAGACTATTTGTCCATCTAGATCAGTATTGTCAACACTGACTCTCTCAACTCTCCAGGATTTCAAACTTGATTCTTTCCTAATTCTACCTGGAGATCTTTGGTATTCCTTGGTGCTGCTTAATTCAAGTAGTAACTAGTTCAAACACTGTTTAGCTTCCAAAATTAGAAATCAGATGTGTTCAGCATGGAAAAGTGGTCTTCAAATGCAACAGGGCAGGCTTGCCACATTGGAAATAAATTAATAAGACACATTGCCACCCAAGGAGGAATCCACTATGAGGCCATTAAATTCATGGACTAAAACTATCTGCATTTTTTTAGTTCTGACAGTATGAATTCTTTCCTCATTCTTTATGCAAGTGTTATGAAATTTGCAACCCATTACTTCAGTCCTTTTCACAGAATCAGCATTATGCAAAACATCTGTGCCAAAGAACACTCAACATACAAATGCAAACAAGGAATCTTTTGGCACTTTTGTTGATACTGCATTGGCTTTTGCTGTGGTTTTATTTACAAGTTGAATGTGGACCTCTCCAAAGAATAAAATCACTGAAAGGAAAAGAAAAGGGGGGATTCACTGAAGAGGTTTTGGAAATTCCCATCTGAACAGCTTTGGATCTAACTCTTTGCTTATCTGTAAGCTAGTTGGAATTATTGACACATTATCTGATCCATTTGAAGAAGTTTAAGCCAGAAGCTGTTTTATTTGATTAATTGACTGATTTGACTGATGAAAATCTTGCAAGCTGAGGCTGATTACCAAATACAAAAAAACTTTTCAAGCTAGTCCAACTTTTTGCTTCATTGACAATATGGATGCTTAAGGATGCAGTAATTGGGAAAAAAACAACCCTCAGTTCAGATCAAGTGCTGTCTTGTTACTAAGATAATAATAAAATAAAGGTCTCCTAGGCCAGTATTTCCAAGTACAGCTTCTCCTATCAAGGTAAGAAAAACTGTATTGGCTAAAAAACAAAAACAAAAACCCAATTCTGCACAGTTATGGATAAACAGCTTCGCATATCCTTTTATGTCTGATCACTTTACCTGTCATTCAGAGTAAGAGGTACAGTATTTTCAAACAGTTCTTAGTCCCACCACACTGTAAAGGGGTCTGGCTATAATGCAGTGGTAGAATATACACTTTCCAAGAAAGACATCCCACAAGCATACCCCATCATCTCCAAGCAGGACTGAGAACAACTCTTGTCTGAAACTAGGGAGAGTTGCTATCAGTCAGAATGGACTCTGAAGCCTGCATGTTGGGGAGTGCAAGAGACAGCAGCATATCTCACAAGCAGAATAATTAATATCCACAAGCTGAAGGTGACAGGATCTAGCAGAGGCTCAGTCTTCATTGTGAAAACAAGCTTTGCTTAAAACTATAAAGAGGCTTCATGGCATCACTTCATTATAAGAGTGTCTGTAACATGTGCTGTTCAAACATGGTGTGGAGAGAGAGAGAGACTGTAGAGTACAAGGAAGAACAAACTCAGACTGACCATATCCTATCTGATACAGGAAGAGAGAGGGTGTGGCTAACACTAACAAACAAGAAATGACATGAATACATGGTATGCCTAAACTCTTAGGGAGTTTCCACACTCCACAATTATAGCACCATGATTCCACTTTAATTGTTATGGCAACATCCTATGAAATCCTGGGGCTTGCAGTCTGGTGAGGCATTAGAGCTCTCTGGTTGAGAATTTTAAATTCCTTAGAGAGAATTCCTCTCTCTAATCTGAACATTCCAGGATTCCATAGGATGTTGTCACTCCAGTTAAAGCAGAATCATAGTACTACAGCTGTGTAATTTGAAAGTGCCTTTAGAATTTTATCACATAAAAGCAGAATTTTGACAGGATAAAAACACCTTTGTTTAGTACCTATCACACATGTCATGTCTATCCTGTTGCTGTCTTGCATTCTATTTGTTACTGTAGTGCATCTGTTCATTGATGGGCAAAACCCATCAATAGCCTCTCAGTCTTGCTGCTGTTCCAATACTATCTTTGTGCAATAGGTCCCTTCTGCTGCAGTTCCACTTCTCAGGTAGTCACATGATGTGAGTGGGCATGATTCTGCTCTTCTCCCACTCCAAGTGATCATGGCTGCCAACCACCTCCCAAAGCTAGATGCTGTGTAAATGTGCACATAATAGCTGGCTTCAGGAAGCAGTTGGCAGCCGTGATTGCTTATCCACCTTCTGAAGTGTAGGGCTGCTGTGTGAATGTGCACACAGCAGCCCCATGCTTCTGGACAGGGTGGAGCAGCTATCAGAACTGCCAACAAGTTAGCCCTTCGTATCTGTGGGGGATGCGAAAAATTGCAGGACCTCAAGTCTCATTGGTCTTAATAGTGGTGCGCCATACACATGGCTGCATGTATGCGCTGCCACTGGGGTGAATAAGGCAGGGCCATCTGCAGATGCTCAAATCCGTAGATGGAAAGCCCATAGTTGGGGTGAATGGACTGTACAGGAATGCTAAAGCTGCTACTTCTAACACTTGACAGTGCAATGGTAATCCTGGGCTTTAATCAGCCCCTTTTAGCCTAGCCAGTATTGATAGAGTTTATTAACATTGTTAGGATAGTTTATTAACATTCAGAGGGACATAAGTTAGGCCCAGTACAAACCGCCTGCACCTGCCGCTTTTCGCTCCAGGTTGGGGGCAGGGCAGCCTCACCAGCAGCTCTGCAGCCCCAATCCAGAGTTTTTCTGGACCATGGAGAAACGGCAAAATGCTGCTTCTCCATGGCGCGAAACAGGGGTGTCCTTGGGGCTTCATGCCCACGGACACTCTGGGAGCCAGAGCCATGGGAGAAAGGGGATGCTCAGCCCTTTCTCCCCGGCGTTGTTCCCACAGCTGTTTGGTGGCTGTGGGAATGAGGCGCACGCCCAGAAGGAGCTCGGTTTTGGAGCTCCTCGTGCCGCAGCCAGGCCACCGTAAGCAGCCAGGGGCGGCATGAAGACGTCATGTACACACCGTGCCATTTGGATGCGGCACGTGCATGACATCATCATGGAGGCCCTTGTGTGGAGGCCTCCATGATTACGGTTCCGCCACGTAGTAGGGTTGCGGGGGCATGTGGTCACTCTGCCCCCGGGCAATCCTACTACGTGTCCAAGCTGATCAGCCCTTACTTACCCTTGGTACTGATAGTATTTAAGAGATGGACAATAACAATAACATAAGGCAGAACAAATGCTCAGAGCTCTAGAATAATTAGGTTGTTTTATGCATTTTCTTACAAAACATTGTAGTCTGTAATAGTGCTGTGCTTCTGCCAGAGTTCAAAAATGTTTCATTTTGAACTGTGACTCCCAGAATTTCCCAACAAGTAATTGTTTTCCAAAATGTAACTTTGTCAAGTATCTGACAAAGCAATGGCATTGTTTGCTAAGGTATAGTTACAGGTTTCCTATTAATGTGGATTTCCTGAGTCAGTTACTAGCCCCATTCTTGAACCTGACAAGCATCCTTCTCATTAGTACCAAGAGAGAAAAAATATTATCATATCTATTGATGCAGTTACTCATTATCATGGAAGGAATATCTTATGGTCACTAAATTGAACATTAACACTGAGATCATATTAATGATGAATTAGTAAGAATAAGAGAACCAGCATGGCATAATGGATTGAGCACTGAACAAGGATTCCCACGAAACAGAATTTGAATGCCCACTCAGCTATGGAAACTAAGTAGGTGACTTTGGGCAAATCACAATCTATCACTGCAAGAGCAAGGGAATGGCAAATCCCTTTTGAACAAATATTTCCAAGAAACCCCATTATAGATTTGCCGTAAGTCAGCAATAGCTGGAAGGCACACAACAAATAAGTAAGAATACAGGTGAAGGGATGACATTTGTTAATCCAGGTCTTTTGATTTGTCTTGGTGGTGACTAGATGATAGATATTTTAAGAGCATAAAGAAGACATATTATGCAGCAGGTATAAATATGTTTTTGTCCACATTTCTGCTGTCAGTATAAAAATATTGTGCTGAGCCCTTGCTTTGATTGTGCAAAATAAAATATTTAAAATGTAACTGTAGCATGCAATTCTCTGATCCCTGGGTGAGAAGGGCACTGTTCTGTTTTAATGTTTAAAAAGCACACCCAGACACATCCCTTCAAAAGCTTGCATTGGAACATGCAACATTTTCAAATGCAGTGGTGTGTTAATTATGTGGCTATTGAGACTTTCCAGCATCCCTTGATGATTAAGCTCCAAGTATCATCCGGCAAGTTTCCCATCTTTAGAATCCTATTCTGTTTGACAGTACAAGCTTTGATGATGCCAGGTTTGATTTCCTGTTGGAGCTCTCTGCAACCCATCTGCTAGACAGCTTGCCTGGGACTTCCTGTTCAAGCTAACAGTACGACCTGTATTCACTTTAGCCTAAACAACAGCACAATTGACATATCCACTTTCTTTGTCTTGGCTCTCATTTTGACAGAATGAGACCTTCTTTCATCTATCTAGCTATCACTGTCAAATTTAATGAGCCATATCAGAATTTCACATATGAACATGTTCAAGTTTTGGGTGGGTGCACACTGGGGGAAGGAAGGGTTTCACTCCCAATCATCTGTTCCAAGCATTCTGCCAGTCCAGTCAGCAGAATTCCAAAGCTAGCGAAACAGACCTTTTTTAACGTTTCCTCCTGGTTCATTGCAAATAACTTTAATGCAAATACCAAACTTAACCATTCAAAGTGTTATGTAACTGGATTTGAGAAACAGCTGAAGAAAATGACACCTATTAGGACAATGGGTAAGAGCAGGTGGTGTACAGAATACAGTGAAGACAGCCAAAGATCAGTAAGGACTTTCTTGTGCCTATTATGAGGCAGTCAGGTCAGTTAAAATGCCCTTATTTGCCTATGTTAGTTGATCTTCAATATGCCACCCAGCAGAGTTATTCTGACACTGTTTGGGGGAGTCACAGAGAAACCAGCAATGAAAGCCTCTGTTACCTGCTATGACAAATGTTCTGGGCACTTTGAGGGAAAAATTGCTTGTATTCATTCACATGATACTATTGTTATTGTAGAGTTTGAGGAAGTGTCCAGTGCTCCACCTGTGGTTAGATTCCACCACCACCCCAGTTGTTGCAGCCTGATAATATAGACAAGATATTTTAATCAGTCTGTCCTACCACATGTAAGCTTTACCATTGCCAAGACCTAGCAGAGATGTATTGACCATGTGGGTCCAGAGGATGGTAAGTATCTCCTTTTGGAGTTTATCGCAGGGAGATTGGGAGTTTATCCCATGAATATCCCAGAAAAAAAATGCACAATTACACAAAACGATTTCACATGCTGTCTCACAAAACCCGCCATTAAAGTGGTCACAAAGAAGCACTGACTGGAAAGGGAAACTCTATCCCATCCTTAGAAGAATGGATTTTGAAATTGAATGAGTTAGCAATCTTGGACATGATCTCAATGTCCAAAAATGATAGAACGGTTCAGCAATATAAAGCAAAATGGAAAGAGGTTGCAAAACTATGGGAAAATAAGCTTTCTGTATAAATATCGGGATGCAAGATCGTTTGGAATAAGAGATATCTTATGTTAAATATTACATATATACTGGTGCCTCGGGATACGAAATGATCGGGTTACGAAATTTCCGGGATACGAAAAAGTTGGATTGGCAAAAACTGTTTCGGGTTACGAAATATTTTTCGGGTTACGAAATTCATTTCGGCGCGAAATTCAAATGCTGCAAAGTGCAGCTATAGGCTTTCCAGTGCTAACGGCTAACTGTTTCGGGTTACGAAATTTTCGGGTTACGAAAGGAATGGCGGAACGAATTAATTTCGTAACCCGAGGCACCAGTGTATATTTGTATTATTTCAATAATAAATAAAAACGTTTAAAAAACCCAAAGAAGCACTGACATGCATTTTTTTACTTTCAGGATTTCAGTGACAAGGCATTTTCAATATCACTTTATTTCTACAATTGCATGTGATAATCATTCACACAATTAATAGTCATTTTCACTTTATTTGTGGGATGCTTTAAATGTGCTTTAATCTCTCTTTAATGCCAAAATTAGCCTCAGTGTGATAAACTTCTTTGTCAGGAAGAGATCCCTGTTCCCTTGGAGGAGGCAATAGTGTGTTCTCTCCTGAAGATGATGTCCCTGGACCCACAGGTTTGTGAAAACGACTGCTTTATCATTAATATTCTCCCTTTTAGGCAAGGTGCTCAATCATATTGTGGTTGGGCAACTTCAGATGGTCTCAGAGGAGACAGATTATCTGAACCCATTTCAGTCTGTTTTCAGTATGGTACTGAAACAGCTGAGATTGTAACTCATCCAGGTGAAAGTTTGGGGGAAGGGTTACCCTGTTGAGCTTCCTGGCTCTCTCAAAGACTTTTGGCACCATTGGTCATACTATCCTGACTTTGTAAGATGGGAGTGGGAGGCACTGTGTTATAATGGATCTACAGGATCACACCCAGAGAGTGGCACTGAGGAATTCCTCTTCATCCCCATGGCTATGAAGCTGTGAGGTACCATAGAGCAGTGAGTGATGTCATTAGCAGTTGGGAGTTGGGGGGTTAGATTCCATATGAATACAATGACACTATTTCACCTTGTGGCATCTGCTGGGGCTGTGCAGATGCTGGTTAAGTACCTGGATGCTATGAAAGCCAATAACCTTAAGCTGGATCCTGATAAGATGAGAGCTCTGTGAACTTATGATGCCTAGATCCAGAAACTGGGTAAACAACCTGCCCTGGATGGGGTAACATCCCCCCAAAGGATCAGGTGTGCAGTTTGGAAATAGCCTTCTCTAGCACTGTAGGCTGAAGTAGACTGTGGCACAGAATACTTGAAACCAGCTTTGTCTAGATTGTTAGCTGAGGCCTTTTCCTGGACAGGAATAACCTGGCCACAGTAGTTCATGTGTTGGTAACTTCCCGATAAGACTACTGCAATGCACTCTTTGTAGGATTGCCTTTTAAGATGACTTGGAAAATAAGGAGATTATCAGACTGGGGGACGGGACGGGGTCAAGAGCGAAGCAGATCCATCCTTGTCTCAATCACACGAAAGCATTTCAGGGATGTTGCACTTATCCTGTCACTGAAGTGAACTCCCATTAATACAAAATGCCAGGACGATTCCACTTCAATGATGGGACAATGACAGGATAAGTGCAATGTCATCTGAAAGCCTTTTGCACAATCACTGTCAATCATGCATTCCAGATGGGACAATGTCTGAATAAGCATGACGTCATGTGAAAGTCCTTTCTGAGATTGTGCTGGAAGGACAGGACAAGGATGGGAAAAGTACGAGACGTCCCCATCTGATAATCTCCTATAAGAGCTGCACTGCTGACTGGAACATTTTATAGAAACCATATAATACTAGTTTTAAAGGAATTGCATTGGCTGCCAGTACGGCTCTGGTCCAAGTTTAAGGTACTGAGACTCCCAAGGACTGGCATCTGCTGGAGAGGTTGTCCTCTGTGTCCCACCAATAGCAACAGTATACTGTGGAAGGACATGGGCAAAGATCTTATCTGCTGTGATACCCCAGTTATGAAATGCTCTCCCATTCAAAGTCTGATTGGTGCTGACATTGGTTTCACTCTGGTCTCAAATTAAAACTTTATTTTTTAGTAATTTTTGGGGGGGTCTAATGATTTTATCCCAATTTATACATATACAGGGTTTTATACTGTTTTAACTGTTCAAATAATTTAACTTTTGCATTATTAATTTATTTTATAATTTTTAAATATTTTTAATGTTTAAACTATTTTTATTGTCTTACATTTTAAATTGCCTAAACTGATGTTATTGTTGTTGTTGTTTTTATTATATTTATTTATATCCCACCCTTTCCCCAAAACTGGGACTCAGAGCAGCTTACAATATTAAAAACATAGAAAAGTGTTATATTAAAACAAAATTAAATTATTACAATATTTAAACATATTGTAAGCCACATAGTGGCCTTATGTTATAGAACAGGATATAAATATTTTAATAATTAATTGAAATAAACACCCACACTTTTTTTAAAAAACAATCAAAAGCTGTTTTGAAAGTTGTTCTGGTGTTTGATGCAAGGGGATCCTAAGAGTTGTGATTCAAAAAAGTAACTTTTTCAACGTTTTTTGGAAAGAAGATGAAACAGTTGCTGTAATTTCTGTGCACATGGTCCAGCCCCCCTGTCTGTCTGGAAGGTGCTGCCCAAAGGGAAAGGTCAGTAAATGGGAAGCGATATTAGTGGCAAGGAGGAAGAAGAGGAGCACTGAGAGCATTGTGTCTCAGGGACTCCCAAAATCTTGAATCAGCACTGCTCACACAAGAGCTCTGACTCATCCAAGAACCAGGGTTGGTAGGGCTCCCAGTTAGTTGTACAAATGGCTGCTTGATGCCACGTGAATTAAATTGCCCATGGCCACACTGAGTATCACCATATTGTAAATGGCTCTGGCTGCTAAACATCTCCAGCAACGTTAAGAAAATATAATATGCAAATGGCTCTTGTAGCACCTTTGAGACTCACAGAAAGAAATAAGTTGGTAGCACGAGCTTTTGTAGACTTGAACCTACTTCCTCAAATGCATGAGGAAGCTGCATGCTTCTTTAGTAGACTATCAGCTCCACACAGAATTCTAAGATATAGCCATGTTAGTTTGTAGAATCAATACAAGGAGAGATCTTGTAGCATCTTTGAGACTAACTGAAAGAAAGAAATGTCAGCATGAGCTTTCGTAGACTTCAGTCTACTTCCTCAGATGCATTCCTCCAATACTTTCCAAGTATATCTTCATAATAATAATAATAATAATAATAATAATAATAATAATGTGATAATCATGTTACTAGTCAATGCCATTGGTTGAAAGAATAATATATTTCATTGGAAGGAGAATATCTAGATATCTTCCAAGGTTTTATCATTAACAGTAGGGAGAAATTAACAAGCATATAAGTTAAGGAGAGCATTACAATTAGAATTTTCCAGGTTATATTTGTTTATCTATCTTTTCTTTTTTGACTTATTTCTGCCATGACTAATAGTGGGGTTTCCCCCCCCAAATATAAAGCATTGTTCTGATAAGCTAAAGTCAAGTATTCAACAAGTGTGAAGTCTCTACAGGCTCCATAGTCGTTGACCATGTTGAATAACTAGAATGCTTCCATTCCTTCTGCCAAATCACTCACATAAATACTCTCATATAGGAACTAGCATGCTAATTATGCTCTCTTGACTTTGGCAGATGCCTTTAAAATCACACCAAGGAATAAGTTGGCAAGTTTTCAGTGATGCTCTCATTCCATTCCTTGAAGCAGGAGTGTGTTGAAGAAAGAGCATGGTAATTATATGCAGGTGGAAAGACAGGTTGTGTTACAGGGCTATTACCAGCTGCAGAGGGATGAGCACTCCTGAATGGAATATAAGTGCAATTCCAGTGTTTTGTCTCCATTAAAGAAGGCACTCTCCAGTTTAGAACTGGTCAACTGAATTTATGCTGCATTATGCATTATGATTATGTTTATTGGAACCCCTTCTCCACCTACAAATTATTATTATTATTATTATTATTATTATGCTTTATTTATACAGCACTGTAGATTTATACAGCGCTGTACATACAAATTAGAGAGAAGCAGTTATGTTAACCTTTGAAAGAAGGCAATATCCTCCTTTTTAAATTACAGTCCTCCACAAAGAACTTAGGAAAAAAGATAAACACTGATTTGTGGTCTAGCTATGGGGCATAGCCAAATGCTTCTTCAATCCCCTGCACTCTCCATCAGCAGTGGAACAGCTGTTCAACAATTCAACAATTGGAGATTGTTCAATTGGTTATTTTGTTGGGTTGTGTATTGATTATTATATTGTGTTATGTATTTTTATTTCTTTTTATTGTAACCCACCTTGATGATGATGATGATGATGATTACTATTCAGGGGCCTGTCACAGCAAACTCATGAGCCTTGAGGGGTTTAGTTGTTGTGGAGAGAGGAAAGGAATATCAGTCTCCACAATGACCAAAAAAAGACATATGCAAGCATAAGGTGGACTTACACTTGACTATGTCACTAATTGGTTGCCTGTTATGTTCTGACAAACTGGGTTCTGAGAGATCCAAATCTTTATTCAGCCATGAGGCTCATTAGGTGACATCTAGTCAGTTACACACTTTCAGCTGAATCTCCCTCATAGATCATTCTTAGGATAGGAGAAGGGAATTGTGGAGACCCTGGTGGAGCTCAGTGGAAGATGTTACTGGTGTGTGTATGTCAATGGAACATAGGAAGATGCTACTCTGATGCCCACTCCACTCTACAACAGCTACAAAATTGCCATTTGTGTGGGTGTGTGAATGTTTCACAGCAAAGCCAAGAATCCTGGGTGGCAACTGTACCAGATTTCTGTTACCATAAATCAGTGGTCCCCAATCTTTTTCAGGCTACCACCCCCTTTCCTCTTGGTCCCTGCCCTGGCATATTTTTTTATATTAAGTCTACTGTTCTACTGCAAATTTAAAACACTCATTCTCAGTCACTGCTCCCTTTGCACCTTGTCACCTTGGGAGCAGCAACAGAGCAGCTGGCTGAGCAGTGACTGAAAAGATATATCCTTGTGCTGGTCTTGCAGCAAAGGCCGGCACAAGCAAGAGTCTTTTGGTTGCTGTTTGACTGGCTGCTCAGTCACTGCTCCCTTTGTGTCCTGTCATCTTGGGAGCAGCAACTGAACAGCTGGCTAAGCAATGACTGAGAAGCCTCTCACCTGTGCCAGCCTTACAGCAAAGGCCAGTGCAGACAAGAGGCCTGTTGGTTGCTGCTCAGCCAGCTGCTCAGTTTCTGCTCCCAGGATGACCAGGTGCAAGGGAGAAGCTTCTCCCCACAGGGGATGGACTCTCAATCCTTCATTGGGGCAGAGAAAGGAACAGCCAGTGCACATGTAGGGGGTTTACAGAGGCCACATGTTCTGGACTGGAGACTGTTGTGGACCAGAAAGGGGAGAGATTTTAACTACAGGAGCTGCTCCAAGCTGAAGGACTCTTTCCAATAATTGAACACAGATACACCTTCCAGAGATGATGATGA
>NC_056522.1:334764854-334817012 GCF_019175285.1 Sceloporus undulatus
TATTATTATTATTATTATTATTATTATTATTATTATTATTATTATTATTATTTTATTGTATTTATACCTCACTCTTTAGAAATGCTCTTAAATGCTCCCAGAGAGCTTCAAGTGTCCACTCTCCCACACACACAAAAGTTTCTTCTGCTATCTCTTCTCTCAGCCTGTTCGATGAAAGAAAGCAGGAGCAGTAAGTAGTGCAGCTCCAACCTGCCAGCCAAGTCCCAACAAAGCTCACAAAGCTTAAGTTGGGTCCCAGATTTGGAAACTCCTTTTTGCTGCCACTTCTCCCCCACTACCATGTGCTCTAACTCTTTGCTCCATACTGTCCCAAAATGGTTCCACTATGAGCCACAGAAGCAATGCCCTGTGCCCGAGCCTCCTGAGAGTTTCCCAACTGCCACTACTAGTGAAAGACACCAATAAGGGAGTGAGCTCACAAAGGCAGGCAAAGAGTAGGAGACAGCACCACACAAAATGATCAGCGAAGGTGTGTGATGGCTTTTTGAGGATCCTGAGAAGAAGTTTCATGCAATCCTCATCCCCACCATAGTCCTAAAGGCTGCTGGTTCCCCGTGTATTTCTTGCAGACCAATACTTTGACTGAAGCCCCCCTGTCACCCCCTTTCCCCCTCACTGCCCCACTTTTTCCTCACCGCCTCCCTGGAAACTTCCACCCTCCTGGGTGACACCAACCCTAATGATGCCACTTATTGAGCCAATATTTGTTGTTGCCTGAGGCAGAGTGACAAATCCTAGTTATCCAAAACCAAACAAGTTATTTTTCAAGACAGAGCAGGAATACTGTACTTTTCTCTGACTATATCAGTAAAAATGCAGTAAAAACCCCAAAGAACATAACCCATAATTTTCTGTCCTTTCACAAAATCCAAAACTTGCAGTCTGATGGGTCCATCTAGCTTTGCATAATGGTAGGCCCTACCTTCAGAAATGGAGGAAGCTGTATATCTGAAGTCACCAAATTTAATAGGTGTGTCTGTGCCAGCAGCTTTTTCTGTCATCAGCTGCTGGCCTCACTTCCCATGAGGAAGAGAACAGTTTGCACCATTATCAAACTGAAACATGACTGTTTTTCAATTTTTTTTCATGCAAAACCAAGCTCCTCTTTAAAGGCGTACATGCATTTTGCATTATGCAGTCACATAATTCAGGGGTTAAAAATATGTTTTGCATTCAGAAAGTTCCAGGTTCAATCCCTGATGTTTCCAGCATTTGTCGATTGGCAAGCAAGGCTGCACATAGCTTGAGATGTTGAGTTTTGTACCAATGAGACAGGTTTGGAAACTAGTGGTGAGAAAACAGGACTCTTTCAGGATAAGGCAGGTTCATGTGTTCTTAGTCAGTGGTCCTGGCTCTTGACTCACTCAAAGCTTGTAAAAGTTACTTACTGGAGTACAATTCTGAGAATCCTCTAGTTAATATGGCCACTAGAGGATTCGAGGTCTTCTAATCCAAAACTCTGCATTTTCAAAGCTCTGCTCTCACCCAGCTTCTTTCAGCATTTTGATAGCATGGCATTTTATTCCATATCATCTTCTCTACATTCAAATGTCCCTTTGAATTATTCTTTTTTTAAAAAAGTCTAAGAAATGTAATTACTGTGTCTAGATTCTTGTATCAGTTTATACTCAACTAAGTATTAATTAACCTCTTGGCAACATCATTCAATTGTGCTCTGATTCTTGACAGAATGGACTTTCTTCTCCCTATGCACCTTATGCCTGGTAAAGTAGCTTGAGGAGTGAGTTACTATCATGATATTTGTGTCAAATTCATGGCTAAGTAAGGACTGTGAATATAAAGCAGTCACCTAACAGTTTCATATTTCACAATCAGCACTTATTTGTGTATTCAGGCAAGTTAAGAGAAGTTTCTTACTTAACTACTAGTTTTTTAAAAATATATATTTTTAATAAGAATTTATTTATATTGATATGGGACCTCAGTTACATACAATAATGCTTCAGTATAACAATAGCAGGAAAACAGAAACACAAAAGTAGGGGAAATAACCCATTAGTCATAAGTTTATGTAAAAGCTGACCAAATGTCCAAATATAAGTTCATTTGTAAATGTTGACTATACATCATTCTTTCAAATATAACAAGCAATGACAGATCTTCTATCCATTGGATCACAGGCGGGGAAAATTTATCTTTCCAGTAATAAAGTATCAATCTTTTAGCAGTCCAAAGGGCGTGAAAAATCCACTTCCATTGTCCATTTGTTAATTTCCGAAAAGGTAAACAATTCAAAAGAACATGTACGCCCCTGAATATCATGGAACTTTCCAAAACCAAATTTACTTCTGTGATTACTTCCTCCCAAAGTGTAGCTATTGTGGGACAACTCCAAAACATAAGTGTTAAAGAAGTATTGACATTATTACATCTCTAACAATTTGCTGATTTTAGAAAGCTCTTTCTGAATAGGCAAATACCTCATTAAGTATACACTGATAAAAGATTCCCACCCCTAACAATAATAATACAATATGATATATGTCATTTGATGTAAGAATATCAATATGATATATAGAATTACTTTTCCCATTTAAAAAGGTTATGCATGTGTTGGACATCCTGCTGTATCTTTTGAAGAATATATCTTCAAAGGTCAGCCCACTAGCCATTATCAGGGTTCCACAGATTCATTTTGGTGTTATGGATGTACATTCAGGATGACCAGATGTCCTCCTTTTCCAGGACATGTCCTGCATTTCAACCTTCTGTCCAGGAGAAATTCAAAAACGTCCTCGACGTTGAACATGACTGGTTTTAGTTTTTATTTTGTTATGTCCTACATTTCCCTGGAATGTCCTACATTTCACTGTGCCTTGTCCTCTTTGGTGATTAGGACCTCTAGTCACCCTGTGTACATTCTAAAATACATACATGCAGACAGACTGGCAGACAACATTTAAAAGAATAGTCCAGTTGGAATATTATATTTATTTCATTTCATTTTTATGCCTCATTTCTCCCAGAAAGGGACCAAGGCAGCTCACAGATAAAATAATTTTAAAAATTTTACAACAAAAGTTTTAAACAAAATTACCTAGCTAAAACAGTATCAAATTACATAAATTGCATAAAGTATACAAGCAAAAACAAAAACATAACTAGAGCATACTAAAACTACCATAGGTTTAGTGATGCTGCATATTCAGAAGCAGAGGTAGCAAGAAGCACTATTGCTGTGGAAATTTAAAAACTTAAATACTCAGGGTTACAATGGGAATAAAAATTAACTGTTTCAAATTGTTCTGCTTGGCAGACTAAGGAGTTATTCAGACTGCTTTTAGTGCAACTATGCAAATAATCTTACTCATGCATTCAGGTTTTGTTGTTCACACTAATTTTTTAAAATCAGAACCTCATCTATGCACATCTCTGTGAGTTCTGTTGCTCTCACATGGAGCTGATGATGTATTTGAAACATGTTCAAGGGATGCAGAATTTTATCCCAGTTTATCCTAGGTCTATTCAGACAGCCGACAATGCAAATCTTGAACGAGTTTTAACAGACAGGCAAAATAAAGCAGCTTCCAGACACTTTGAAAGTGGAGCATTTATATATCCAAAGCAGGTGGAAACCAAAATGAAGCTGTGCTCCAGGGTTAAAAACCAGAGTAAAAAGAAGTTGGGATACTCCGGATTTGTGGGCGAAATGCATACTTTTACGGCTGCATATAAACATCCTAGTGCCAAAATATGAAAGCCAAAACCTTCAATGGATATAATTACATCATATGGAAACCAGATAGTCCAACGAGAGGCATGGGGTGAAGGGGGACTGAACAGTCATGTAAGGGGGCCTCCATGATTGTTCTTTGCCAATGTATAACTCACACACTGAGGCACTGATGCCCTGAACATTGCACATGTGACTGTGTGGCTGATCAAAGGATGGCCATGCAATGGGATGGCATCTCGGCAGACATGGGAGGTACTTGAACGTCACAGATGGTGTGTTTGGATGAAGGTGTGCATGCATAGTGGGGAGGCAAAAACATTACCCAGTGGTGCAGCTTGACAGTATGCCATGCAGTCTGCTGATGGGTATTCGGCTTGCATTGGAAATGGGACATGCAGATAGCGGGGTTTCAATCTGCTTTTAGAAAAAGCAGGATTGAGGTGCTTTTTCCTTCACATCTGCTCTGGCCCTTAGAAAAACTCAAGAAAATACCCAAGATTGATTATCCTGGGTTAAG
Organism: Sceloporus undulatus; assembly: GCF_019175285.1. Classification (NCBI taxonomy): domain Eukaryota; kingdom Metazoa; phylum Chordata; class Lepidosauria; order Squamata; family Phrynosomatidae; genus Sceloporus; species Sceloporus undulatus. Next base: position 334,769,090 of record NC_056522.1, read on the forward strand.
TGGTTTTTTTGTCAGCTTTCCCAAAACATAATCACATGTATTTGAAATGTATGTCAATAAAAAAGGTTCAGTCCACAGTCTACCAGGATTATTTTCACAGTCTGAATAACCCCAAGGTTTCCCTTAAAAGGTAATTCTTCTCACTCTCCCATTATGTGAGAACTTCTAGTGATTTCACTGAGATTGTTCAAGCAAATAAGAACCGCACTTTTAATAATAATGAGCACATCAAATCACTCAGAATAAAAAATGCCCAGTACGAAGAAAGTGATTAATGCTTTAGTGTTGAACAATGTAATTCAAAAACCATGAAAGAATATTAAAAAATTGAACAGCTGCATTTGAGCTCATGAACTCTGAGAGAATAGCCCTTTTGGCTCCAAGTGATGGGAAGGAAGCAGGAAAGCACTTGCGAATTTTAAAGAAACCAGTTTCTAGCATTATTAATCTGCATTTCCTTTTTATAGAATGGGCAAGGGTGAGTCATGTGTCATTCCATTGCTGAGACCCAGTCATTCATTTGCCTCTGTGACAAAGTCCCCAAATGTATTTAAGCCACTCTGCCAGTGAGATGGGTGGGAGTGAGGCAGCATGTAGTAGAATGGGGGATTTCTACGAACAAAAAGGAAATAGAATTGTCATTCTGTGTATTGAATAAAATGAACTGTGCAACTATCAAACAGTGAAGCCTTCTCATATGTCTCATAGGAAAGCATATGCCTCATATGTCTTCTCATATGCCTCGTCATGGAATCAATTCTGTATGTCTCACACAGGAGTTTATCATATGGGAGGAATTTCTCTTAATTTCGGATGAAAAGAAAGTGGGGCCAGAATGCATTCATTTGAACTCTCTAGTTCAGCGAATTTACGTGAATTCGAATTGCATTCAAACTGACTTCCCATTGTCCAAAAATAGCTTGTCATTGCTCGAAATTGCATGTGGCAGTCTATCACGCAATAACGTTAAACCCCATGATTGTGTTTGGATTGCCATTGGATTATACATCCAATTTCCCTTGTCTGATAAACTCCACAGTGAACAAGATAGATGCTAGGAATGGCTCTCAGGACAGCATTTCCAAACAAGGTGTTCCAGCTGCAACTTAGAAATATTACCTTCTGGCCTACAGATCCTTGGTTTCTGGGAACTGTAGTCCACAAGTAACTTTTCCATGCTCTAAGCCCAGTGGCCAGATGGTATGCCTGCGTAACTAACATGTCTCACATCTCTGGGACCAGGGGCTTTGCAGATCATGTAGAATAATAGCACTGTCAATCTGTAGTGTGAATAGTCTCACTATCAGCTGGGTAATAGACCAGTAGTAAAGAAAAAAAGCAGTGAAAAACTAGTGATTTCTTGGGTCCTAAGAAGTTCTGAGGTAATTTCCAAAAGGCAAAACTTTGGGTTCCCTGTGAGCTCAGAAATGCTAATTTTAGAGAGGAAAGGGGGAGAAACAGTGGGATTTGAAACAATCCTATTCTCACCAGAGAGAAATACCCTACCCACACACTCTCAGGAAAAGTCTCTTGATAGATGAACCCTTTTGGGCCTATGTGGGATTCAGTCCCTTTACAGGCTTCCCTTGTTTCCTGAAGCCCTTGATGCTGGCTGGGTGGATTCTCAAAGATATTGTCCAAAAAGTAACTTTTTCAAGCTCTGGAAGAGGCAACATTTCACTGGGACAGAGCTTGTAAATGTTATTTTTTTGGCCACTCAACATGTGGTAAAGGATATGGGTAGTTGAAGTAAAAAAAAACCTACCTAATAGGAGCATCTCTGGGGGTGCAGACCACACCAGGTGACACCCTAAAGGGGGGGGGGCTTACAATAATTGTGTTGTGTGAAAGGATCTTAGGAGCAGGTATACCTTTCTAAAGCCATTGCCATGAACCAATGTGAACTCCCAACTATCAGGCTGTGAATGATGTATTTCAGCCAAAGGCACAAACAGGCTATTTGAGAATACATCATCTCCCTAGTTTCCAGTGTGTGGGACCTGGGAGCCTGAGACCCTTAATTAGTCAAGTGCTTCAGTGCTAATGTTGACTTGGGACCAATACAAACAGGCATGAAGTGCCATGCTGGTGCTGATTTTAGGGTTAGGGACTGTGCGGCAACCGTGCAGTCCCTAACCCTAACACGACACAGTGCTGTAACAATGGCAATGCCACATGTAGACGGGCACCGCCATTGTTATGTAAGTGTCATGTGGCATCTGCACGTTGCTGCATGGCACTTACGTAATGAGTGTGCCACTGGCGCACACGTTATGTCAGCCCTGCAGCACAAAAAGAACCCGGTTTTTCTAGGTTCTTTTTTTTCTGTAGGGAAGCCGTGAGGTTTGGTGGCTGCAGCTTCCCTCTGGAGGAAATTAGGCCGCCCTTTTTGGGTGTTCTGTTCCTCGCCTTGCTTAGTTGTACCATCTAAGGACATTATCATACAAGGCTTTTAAACTGAAATTAAAGCTAGAGAATAGCATCTTTGGCCATATTTATCATATGATATATAACTAAATAATAATAAAAATATTTATACTTTCCCACCTCTCCCAGGTGGATCAAGGTGGGATTACAGCCCAGTATAAACATACAATTACAATCTAGTCAATAAAATATAAAAACATACAGTGGATCCTTGTTATACGCTGGGGTTTGGTTCCAAGATCCCCCGTTTATAACAAAATCCGTGTATGCTCAAGTCCCATTAAGTATAATGGCATAGCAAAATGGTGTCCCTAATAAAAAATGGAACATCAAGGTAAATTTATACTTTTTTGGAACATTTTCAAACCGTGTATGCTTAAATCCATGTATAAAAAATCTGTGTATAAGAAGGGCCGACTGTATAACAATTAAACAGTTTAACAATTAAAAACACATTATCGAAAGTGACAGTGGGAGTAAGGTACTTTGATCCTAATCAAAGAGGATCCATATATCTCATACAGAGTCAAGTGGGTAGAAGAGATCCGTTTTAACTGCCCTCCTGAAAATCTCCAAGGAGGTAGCAAGAGGATTCTCTTCCGGAGACTGTTCATAATCTAAGAGCAGCTACAGTGAAAGTTCTTAGGGAAGTTGAAGCTAGTCTGGTCGTTTTTGATTCCAGCAAGTTCTTCCCCTATCATCTCTCTCTCATTGCTGTGCTGCCTTTAAAGCACTGGTAGAACACCCCTTTTCACTGATGGGAAAACCTGTCAATAAGCTCCCAATATTGATGTTTTTGCATTATTCCTCATGTGTGATATGATACGTTTCTTCTCCTGCAGCACCAATATTAGACAGTTATGTGGTGCCAGTAGGAATAGTTCTTCTCCTTTCCCACTTTTCCCCCTTTCCCTTGCTATTCCCAAACAGGCTGTTGTTATGTGCCTCAAAGTCATTTTTGACTTATGGTGGCCCTAAGGTTTTATTAGCAAGTTTCTTCAGAGAGAGTTTGCCATTGCCATCCTCTGAGGCTGAGAGAGTGTGACTTGCCCGAGGTAACCCAGAGGGTTTTTATGCTCAAGCAGGGAACTGAATCCTGCTTATCAGAGTCATAGTCAACCTACTACACATGCTGGCTCTCAAGCAGGCTGTCTATCTACCCCTTTTCTTTTCTTTACATTAAATCACATATCTCTGCAATTGTGTTAAAAATAAAAATAAAAATGACACACCCTAAACGGCACACTGGGTTGGGCATAGGATAGGAAGGTGGGATTATGGAGGAAATATGGAAGAGAGTGTAGGGCCACTGATCACAAAAACAGCACCTTCACACTATTTCAGAGATGTGCAATAACAAATGCTCCCAAATCCGTATGTTTTTGCTTCCTTAAATAACATGATTGCGGTGAGACAAGCGGCTCATGTGATAATGTCCTAAGCATTTCATACCCTCCAAACATTAATTTCTTAAGGTATGAGAGAAGAAGCAATTAACTTTTCTTTTGTCACGAAGCTGCTATTATTACCAGACAATACTATTGGTTCTGCAGGTGATATTTTCACACTCATGAGGGCCCAAGGCTAATTCCTTTCTAATGGAGCATGGCAGTGTTTCTTCACTCTTTCTCAGTTCTTCTCTTGTTTGGTTTTTTACATTTGGCAAACATCCTATGCTCTGGGCAACAACCAGATGCCATCCTAATTGCGGTTTACAGCCTCTAAAATGGAGGCTGAACACAGAAAGGGAGACAGGTTTTGTTTTATGCAATACAACTTGGAAGACTGTGTTCCTCCTGACCAATAATAAGGCTGGCACAGTCAAGAGTCACAGACATTTTTGAACCCGGGGTGGGAGTTCTCATGAGCACATGGAGTTCCACTAAATTCCTTCCCTCATTCAGTGAAAAGTGACAGCTTGTCATGTACAAAAGGATGGTTGATGTATGTCTGTATAGCTCCTTTCAAAAAATCTGAAATTACTTGTAGGTAAGGGAGAGTTGCACGTGCATCAATAAGCAATAAGCAAGCTGTCAAAACTAGTTTCTTCGTCTTTAGCCTATCTGCTTCCCCTTCTTTTCTCTCTGGCTTATACCCACACTGGTGTGTCATGCTTCAGCCGAATATAACCTGAATGCAAATCATCTAACGTTTCTTTAAAAAAAAAATCTTTATTAAATTTTTTAGAATTCATAACACAACCTGTTAATTCACATTCCATAAGCTTCATGATCTTCCAGATTTGCATCTTATATATTGTATTTCCCACCAAAGTATAAAAGAGAGCATTTCTTAATACTTAAAACCTGTATCAGTATGTAATACTTATGTTTATCTATCTAATAGCTTTAATTTCATAAGTTTTTACTTTTATCCTATTTGTAAATTATAAATTATATTTTGTGTATCTTCACTCAAATTATGTACCTCTATTCAAATTAAATTATATTTGCTTTTGTACATATATTTGGATTTATATAGTTCTACTAATGATTGCCTACTCTTCACAGATAATTATTTTCATTCTCTTTTTACATTTAGCCTTCATTAGTAACTATTTCCCTTGACTTGATAACTTCATATTTCCATTTGTTTTGTCTATAACTGAGTTTCCTTTATCCTCCAAGTCCTGTTGAAGTATTTTACCATGGGTTTCCATTCCTTTTCCCAGTAGTCTGTTGTTTTTTGGTTGTTCCAAACAGATGGTTTGTCCATTTTTTAAAGTTCTAAGATGTTTTCTAACCATTCTTCCACGGTAAGTGTTTTCTCTAATTTCCATTTTTTTTTGCCACCAGTCTGGTGGCAGATATTAAATACAATGCGTTTTCTCTGTTTCTGATCCAAAAAAGGAAATCATATTTAATAAGTAAAACTCAAGAACACAAGGATAATTAGTTTCCTATATATCTTGCATTATTTTATACAGTGGTACCTCGGGATACGAAATACCCAGGTTACGAAATTTTCGGGATACGAAAAAATCCCATTGGAAATCATTGTTCCGGGTTACGAATGTTTTTTCGGGTTACGAAGAAAATTTTTGGTGCTTTTCGGCGCTTTTTCGCACGAAACGCGGCTTTTCCCCATTAGCGCCTATGGCAATTCGGCTTACGAAGGCTTTTCGGGTTACGAAAGCGGCCGCGGAACGAATTACTTTCGTAACCCGAGGCACCACTGTATCCTCCAACATTTCACAGATGAAAACTGGGACACATGTAGCCAGGCAACATCGGAGTATGTTGATAATAAAAGTGATTAATGATGAAGAACATGCAAGTTAGGAAAGGCTGCTGGGAAGGGCCAGATTCTGACATCATTTTTTAACCGGAACAATGCAAACCATTTGGGTTTATTCTCGTCAGTCATTCACACTGTCGATGATGCAAATCTTAAAAACAAACAAACAAACAGAAAATATCCTGATTATCAATTATCCTGCGGTAAGTGGGTTTTTTGGCAGCCCCCCCAACCCCCCCCCCCCCAAACAGCATTAATCGGGTACATTTGGGATGCATGTGAACAACAGAGATTCAGCTTGGATTCATCCCTGAATTATTTTCACCATCTGAATAACCCCTACCTCTCCTTCCCTCTGAGTTAATTAAGTACATACTACTTTCCCACTTTGAACTCAATTTACAAGAGTTGAAATAAGCTGAGGACAAAGAAGGAAAGTGGGAGAGAAATGGGAACATTTTAAAAGCAGTTGAAAAGTGAGATGACAGGATTAATTGGCATCAGAATGTATGCAGCTGTTTTCACATACAAGCACAAAGTACAAATCCTCTCAGACCTATCAACCAGCTATCTTATTTACACACACACACACCCCTTGGTGTTTTTTAGAAAGAGAAAGTAGACGTGTGGATATTCAGTAATGTAAGCCCTCACCTGCAGTATGAACCGAGGAAGCCCAGAAACAGGTCCTGCAGGCTTTTGTCTTACATTGTGGGTGTGTGTGTGGGTTTAAGACAGGGGTAGGCAACCTGCGGCCCGTGGGCCGGATGCGGCCCGGCGAGGCCTTGGGACCGGCCTCAGCCTGGTCCTGCCGCCGATTGCCACCAGGGCCTTTGGCCTCTCGCGCGCAGGGGCAAGGGAGGCAATTGTCTATAGATGCCTCAGAAACATGCATTTATATTAACATTTTTTAAAAAATCAGCAAATTTTTTTGCGTGTCCTCCACTTTTTTAAAAAAGTGTCCACCATTTGAAAATTTTGTCCTACATTTGTCCTGGTTTATTTATTTATTTAAATTTTAAAAATATTATTTAATTATTTATTTTTTGGCTTCGGCCCCCCAGTTGTCTGAGGGACAGCAACCCGGCCCCCAGCTCAAAACGGTTGCCTACCCCTGATCTACAGTGTAAAAATGATGCAATTTGACACTGCTTTAAGTGCTATAGCTCCGTCTTATGGAATCCTGGGATTTGTAGCCTTGTAAGGTCTTTAGCCTTCTCTGCCAAAGAGTGCTGATACATCACAAAATTACAAATCCCAGGATTCTGTAGGATGGAGCCATGGCAATTAAAGTGGTGTTAAACTGCATTATTTCTATAGTGCAGATGCACCCTATGTCTGTGGAAAACTAACATAATATATATTTATATTAAATAAAGACTAGTTTCCATAGGATTGCAGAAAACATCTAGTTTGAAAGGGGCCTTAAATGTTATAGTGAGCTAACACCCCCTAACAAGGTCCAGGGGCTCTTGACTTTCCTTATCTTGTGTACATGCAAGCAACAGTAAGGTTGGCAGCAAGAAGTTCTTTTTCCTGCCAGCAATAACATCCTGTAGATAACAATCTCTGAATCTTGTTGATGTACACAAACCTTTACTCTTGCTCTTGATTCAAACCAGTATAATTCATTGCTTTTCTGATTCATTTATAGTCATTGTTAGAAGCTGAGGCACAATAGTAAAATTTGTATGAAGGGGGTGCAAAGTTCCTCTTCTACATTTCCATCCATGGGAAACTTTAGGGATGCAAAACTTGGCTAATTTTATTCTTGAAGGAAGGAATGAGTAATTTTAGCAATTTTCTTCTCACTTTTAGAAAATGCTTGAGAACTGTACGGTTTTCAAAGACTATTCACAATTTTGGATTTTGTGTGTGAGAAATCCCATGTGGTTTGTTTGTGCTTATAACTGCATTTTTTCTGCAGAAATCTTGGTTTCTGTGGGGAAAAAACTCTGTGCAAAAGAACAAAAAAAAAACCCTCATGTCAGGTTTCTGATGCAAAGATTTTCAACACAGTGGAATTTGCTTTGTTGGGGTGTTATAACATTGAGGAGACTCCTTTCTCAACCACTGATTAAATATTTTCAAATATTATTTCTGTTCCTAGGAGACCCATATCACAGATAATCTTACAGCAGAGCAATAACTGTTCAGACATGTTTGCATGCATGACATTTTTTTCTGGGCCTCAGCATAGGCAAACTGGCTTCCACAGACATCTGACATAAGCATGGCAATAATTGGAGCACTGGATCCAGTTCTGAGTGCCCAAATTTTACAAAGCACATTGGCTTAGAGAAGGGGTAAGCAACTGAAAGGGGTCCAGGGACACAAGTGTTTGCCTTGGTACCTTCCATGGCTCGACAGACTGCCAAGTGTTTTCTTTAAGAATGTGGAGTTATGCATTATACTGTGTGTTTATTGTGTTTGAGTAGCAATGCTGTACAATTGAATCTACTACAAAAGGAGTAGCACTGCTAATTTCAGCAGGAACAGATAGAACATATGTGAGCTGAAAACATGCCTCTCCGGGCACAACAGGACAACATGAGCAACTTTGCTTCTGCAGCCTTCTATTGAATGAAGATGCTGTCAACTACCCAAATTCATCCAGGCACTACCATAAGAGAATGTATACATGTGTGAGACTCTGGCAGGATCCCAGACAATGTCACTGAAGCACCACTGCAGAAGCACTCTACCCCAAAAGCCAGGTCCAGATCCTTCTCTCTCTGCATGTCAAATATGATCCCTATTTCTTAAAAAGAAAAATTACATTTGTCAGGCAAAGGAAGGGGGAAAATAAATTAAGTACAGCTGATAAACAGATGGTTAACTATGTCAAGGGCTGATGCTCCAGGGGAAAAAAGGAGACATAGGAAATCTCCAACAAAAGTCTGTTAAAATCACCTTTGGGTTTTCTACTGGAGAACATTTAAGTGCTGTGTATTTCTTATGTGGGCCTTCAAGTTATACCGAGGTCTCATTCCATTATGTAGATTTAGTCTGATCAGAATCTATTGTGACTAAAAATTCTGCCCAACTGCTCAGTCAGAAATTATCCATCATCATATATCTGCTTCATATGTGAGTAATTTTCCTTTCTGTATCAGACCTGTAGGAAAAAGAGACCTCTGCTAAAAGTTAAGAGATTAGAAACTACACAGCCCTCCTTAGTTTTCCTTTTATAGGCCCTCTTTGTGAGTAAATGGCTAAGCCATACAACAAGGAAATGACAATGTTTAGTTTCCTTCTGAAGAAATGCCTGAGAGGGCAGAAAAGGGAAGTCCTATTTACTGTTTTATAGCCAGCTGTGTTTGTAAAAAGCGACTGTACCAGGGGCATTCCTTAAAAGGGGCTGTCTAGGAAACAGTACTACTTGTAGTCACCAAGTATGAGATACCACTGAAGAAAGTGTGGATTCTGGGAAGATGTTGGCTGGCATTCACAATTGCAATTATGAATGTGTAACCCAGAAAAACAAATTCATAAATTATTCATATTCACAATCTCTACATATTCAATAGTGTTTGGAATAAGCAGAGATAATAAAAGTCCCTCAGTCTTGACTGATGGTGGTCTGTTCTGTGGTTGATTGTGATGCAGCAGATTGACGTTTCCAGTGTGAGGAGGAAGATCCTGTTTCTGACTATCACAGCAGAGATCACTCATGGAAGGGTATGGAAATGTCAGCTGGCTGCATCAAGATCAACAGTAGAACAGATCCATTTTCACAGTAGCTGTTGCCCAGTAAGTCAGGATTGAAAATGGGTTGGGTCAGGCCATGAGATACTACTTAGCTACTATACTCATATTTACATAAGGTATAAGTACCTTATATAAGTATATAAGGTACTTATATAACTAAGTGGTGCATCGTAGAATTCCCCACAAAGTGTGCAGGCCCTCTGATTCATTCCCTTTGTATGCAGCTGGTGGCTTTCATGGCAGTGAAGGGTAACAAATCTCTTCTGGAACTTGGACATCTCCTTTAAAATTCAGACTAAAACACAGTGATGTTTACTGCAGCATATGTGTTTCAAGATTCTAAGCTACCAGCTACTGTATATCCTTTCCAGAATATTCCATTCCATTCTCCCTCTTACCCAGGTTTCCAATTTTTCCTGCTCTAACACATAGTAATCTGTGCCAGCTGGGCATGTTCAGCTCTTATTGAACTGTTTGGGGCTTTCCCCTTTTTTCCTTCCTTCCCTTTTGGGGTTTTCCCTTAGAAATGTCCCCCCCCCCTTTGCACTGCTAGTTTTGTTACATAAGGATCTATACTTGGATAATGAGTTTTCTATTCATATATTAAGAAAACCCTGCTCTAGTTGTGAATTACCAAGATGATAGTCAATAAGAGTTAACCAGTCCTCATTAAAAAAAAAGTGTGACTTCTTTTGTCTTTTACAAGAGTTGATGGTATAGGAAAATTTTAAATGGCCTTTTATTTTTGATAGTACTTATAACAGCATACTGACTTGATCCACAGAGAAGTATGTGCAAAAGCATGCTGTTGTGTTTTGTCATGTGTGGGAATGTGCAAAGTGCTTAGAAGTCCACAATACAAGCTGAGAGGGTTGTATCCAACTCTGGTTGAACACAGATAGAAAAAAACATGCCGGCCAAATCTGCATGAACAACAGCAGACCCACAGCGTGAAGGTTTCCCATTCCTCTTGTATAAAAGCATATGTTGTTCATATTAGTTGCAGCTAGAGACTAAAATCCTACAACCCTATCTCACTTCCTTCTCCCTCCAAACCATTTGTGAACTGTGAGAGAAAATAGTGTCTCTGCTTGTTAGAGTGGATGGTTTGGTCCAGGTTCCAGATATCATTTTCAGCTCTATGTAGAGCAAAAGAATGTTTGAATAAAGACTGGTATGCAACTCAAAGGCTGTCCTGGGTGCCATTATTTCCAAGGCACTAGTAGGAATTCCTAGATTGTGATCCCATTTTAGATGTACCCTGCCAGTTCAACCAGACCAAACTAGATGCAGAATCATGGAATCATAGAGATGAAAGGGATTCCAAGGACCATTGAGTTCCATCCCTGCCTTTATTGCCCTCCTGCACTTGTGTAGGAAGCCACAGCAGAAGGATTCATGATAGATGGTAATCCAACTTCTGATTTAAAAATAATAATCACAATGGAAAAACCCAACATTTTCTGAGGTAGGTTATTCCACTGTTGAACAGCTCTTATAGTTTGAAAATTCTTCCTAATATTTAGTCACTATCATCTTTCTTGTATTTCAGATTCATTGGTTTGGATCCTGGGGCCTGGATCAGCAGAAAACAAACTCAGTACATCTTCCACATTACAGATTTTCTGATATTTAAAAATCAAATTCATATCACTCCTCAGTCTTCTGTTCTCCAGGCTAAACATACCTAAAGTAGTGCTTGGTTTCCAGATTTATTACCATCTTTATCACTGTCCTCTCTCAACTTAAAAAAAAAAAAGCGGAAGGAGGAAGGAATTTGGACAGGGGTCATGTTGTTGAAGAAAGGCTTTTAACTTTGTTTTTCCATACTATTTCCTCAGTTATTATACACACATGCTGCAATTAACTGCAGAAGGAAGAAACATACATTCTTGTTACCGCTCTTATTTTCTCTTTTGTAAGTAACGGAAGTGGGGAGAGGATTTAAATAGTATTGCAGTGATACACTGAAGCAATTTTCAAAAGAACAGTTGTGTTAGTATGTTCCAGTGTATCAACAAAGAATCTTGTACCACTTAAAAAATTATAGAAGGGTTTGAACACTCGACTGCAATGCTGGAGACCAAGATTTGAACCCCTCTGCAATAGGATTGCCATAAATCAGAAAGACTTGGGGCAGATAACAACAACAAACAAACAGTTTGCAGAGAAGACCACAAATGCAGATATAGCTTTCTAAAATTATGACTAAACTTTCTTTTGGAAAATTTCTGACATTCAGTTAAAAAGACACTCAGAGACAGAACATACATCCAAACAGAAGTTATGAAGTCTCCCCACAACAAGCTACTTGGATTAGCTGCTAGAATAATTCTCACAATTTAAGAGTGTAATGAATGATTTACCATTTAATCAAGAACTAGCATTTATTAACTTCAAGTTGACATGAAAGCCGATAAACCTATATATTTCTCTGGGTTGAAGGCATACTAAAGAGAAAAAAACTCAAATTGTTTCCCAGAGTTTGATCAGTTTTCCAACATTTAAATGTCTTAAACCAGGGGTAGGCAACCCTTTTGAGCCGGGGGCCGGGTTGCTGGCCCTCAGACAACTGGGGGGCCGAAGCCCAAAAATAAATAATTAAATAATTTTTTTTTAAAAAAAATTTAAATAAATAAATAAACCAGGACAAATGTAGGACAAAATTTTCAAATGGAGGGCACTTTTTAAATAAAAAATGGAGGACACGCGAAAAAATTTGCTGATTTTTAAAAAAATGTTAAGATAAATGCATGTTTCTGAGGCTTCTATAGACAATTGCCCAACCATGCCCCTCACGTGAGACGCCAAAGGCCCCGGCGGCAATCGGCGGCAGGACCGGGCTGGGGCCGGTCCCAAGGCCTTGCCGGGCCGCAGGTTGCCTACCCCTGCTTTTAACACTGTTAAAACTTGGCTCATATTGATCAGGGGCCCTTGCATACTTCACAGTTAGAGCACTCTAACTAAATTAAAGCACTCTAAAACTTTAATTGCTATGGTGACATTCTATGGAATCCTGGGGTTTCTAGTTTGGTGAGACACTAGAGTTCTCAGGCTGTCAATTTTAAGTACCCCACCATAAACTGCAAACACTCAGGATTTCAGGGTGGAACCATAGCAATTGAAATTGAATCCCAATACTATGGCTCTGTAGTGTGAAAGGGCCCCAGAAATTTAATGAGGTAGTGATGACGATTCTATGATTAGATGGTTACATTTACCTTCCTTCCTATTCTGAAAAGCTGCTTGGTGCTCTCGCCCTTTTTCCTAATCATTCTCCATGATGTTGGCAGCAAGCTGAAACCCAGTGGTGTAATAGGGCAAAAGCTTGCATGGATGAAGTACTGGCACTTATGCTTAGCACTGATACCATAATTTGTTATGCTTTTCAGACTTTTTTTTTCCCTCTGAGCATAACTGCAGTCCTTATAGTAGCTGCAGTATGGGGATGATTATTCTCAGCATCCATATATTGCTGTATGCTATCCTTGTTGTATTGGAAAGTATTTGGGGGGTAGCAGTACAAACATATACACATGCACATGCAGACAAGCACACATTGTTATAGCTCTCATGTCAGTGAGATGGTCCATTTGCTCTGGATTTCAGTCTAACATTAAAGAGACATATCTGTGGTGCTGAATATTGTCTTTTTTCACAATAGAAAGTATACAGTGGAGTGCACTTGTGGCCCAAGGGCCAAGCAATAATGAAATCAAGACAGTCCAGGATCATACAAAGAGGCTCTTTAAGAGCATAAGCATGCTTGAGACAATCTGAAATCTAATCACAAAATTCAGCAATGTCAGGAAATCATCAAAAGAATAATTCAAGGGAAAAAAAGAAGTTCAGAAAACAAGAAAACAGGGAATTTCACGCGATGCTAAGTGGAAGTTGTGAAGCTGTTATTGTGTTACAAAGAAATGACTTTAGCTGTGCTAATTTATAGCCATCTGTAAATTGTCATAGTCGACCTAATTAGCTCAGCATTATTCTTTTAAAGCAGGCCAAGGTCTTTCCTGAGTATTTGTTGCTGCTGTTTCATCTATAACACTCAGAATGAAATGACTCTGTCTCTGATTTTTTATTTTCAGGACCTACTTCAGATGGTCCAGGTTCTGCTTCTAGGATAGGGCTACCAGACTTCTTGGGCTCCAAGGCAGAGGTGCCAGTTTCTTTTGACTGGAACTTGTTGTCTTGGCATCCCTCTTTCCCTTCCTCACATGAGAAAACATATTCCAGGTAGAAAATATTACCTATCTTGAAAATTAGTTCTGCATCTTAACTAGCTCCATTAAAATTTGGACTAAAATCCAAAGTGTTTTATTGCCAAGTGAGAGTGGCTAGCAATCACTGCACACTCAGAGATCAGTCCGTGTGACTTCATTTTTGGACATTCCTTGGTCGTGTGGCTGTCATGAAGAGCACCTGGCCTTTAAACTGACCACTAATCTACTGATGATGCCCTTTTTTTTATCAGCCTGATAGAGATTTAGGCATAGAAAAACATCCTTTTGTATATGTGTGATTCATAGCTGGGTCAGGCTACACATAATAATTTCTCCCAAGCACGTATATATCCAGTTATTATGACATTTAAAAAACTCACAAGTCCAGTTAAAACGCACTCCTGTTTTGTCCATGTAATCTTCACCATAGCTAGCTAACCTGAGGTTCAGACATTGTTATGTGAATATACCCAAGGGTTGGGGCCATGGGCTAATTGAACTGTTGTGCAATAGAAGGTTTCCTCTGAGAGCAAGCCTAATACCGTTACTTAATGCATGGGCAACTGTGTGGGAGTTGGAAATATGGTATGGTGGAAAGTGGGTGGAGTGAAGAGCCGTACCAAACTGCAATGAAGGCTAGACCTTGGATAATTCAGGGATGATTGTTAAAATGTGCCCCACCTCAGACTGCTTTTCTTATTTTAAAAACCATTTTCTCTTTTAAAATGGGGGGATAGGGTGAATGTAATATTTATGTCACCAAAATCTGGCTGAAGCATGGGAACAGAGGTAGCAAAACAGATAACCAAACCACTGTTCAAATTCTGGAGACATCCACCTGCTGTAAGTATAGAGGGACGTTGTTCTCAGGCTGCGTGGGAAAGAAAAGCTTCTACTGAGTACAGTATTTTAATTGTATGTTTGTATGCCTCTGTCATGTGTGTATTCAGATCTGTAACCTTAGAAAAGACATGTCCTCAATCTCTTGAGCAAAGATACAGAAGGGAAATATGTAGAAAATGTTACCATTCATCACTCACTACAAAACCAATCCATGTGCAATTATTGTGAAGTTACATTCTCCCCCTTCATGTCAAGAGCTCAGTGAACTCTTAAGTGGGAGAAACCATCTTGTTATTGGCAGCATCTAGAAGAACATGTGACTGCTGAGCATTCAAGGATCCCTACTGGAGCAGAACAAGGGAAATTTCCTTTTGTGGACTACAACTCCCAGAATCAGCCATAGCTTCTATGGGGATTCTGAGAGCAGCAGTCCACAAAACTAATCTTCTCAAATTTTGCTTCACTGCTAGACCAGCTCATTGTCCTCCCTGAAGCAGATATCCAAACTCTAATGTTGATGCACCATTCATATCATTTGCCTTCTCCCGTCTCTCCTTTACCATGCTGCATGAAGCAAACAGATTTGCCCTGCTCACAGAACTTGGAAGTGTTACTTTCTTGCAATATGGCTCCCCCACAATCATCTAGCCAGCATGACCAGTGGTTTGGGATAGAATGGCTGCAATCCTGTATGGCTCAGCATAGCATAGTAGTTCAGCATATGGATCTATGTTGTTTATGTACGTTCAAATAGCCTTTCAACATATGGCAAGCTCATGAATTTTGTAGGGTTATCTTAGGCAAGGACTACTCAAAGATGGGTTTGCCAGTTCCTTACTCTGCAATACAGTATTTGATATTCATTGGTGGTCTCTCATCCAAGTACTAACCAGAGCTAACTGCTTGGCTTCCTAGGTCAGACAGAATCTGGTGCCTTTAGGGTATTTAGGCCCATGGAGCTATGCTAAACTGAGCTATATACCACCCCCTGCACTTGCTTCCATGATTCCCCCACCACATGGCTATTCTGTGCCTCATAGGCGGGGGCAGCACTGCACAAGGATGTGACTAAATCCCTCTAGTTTGACAGAAAATGCTGATATCAGTGCTGATATCTGCTGATGTCCTTTGGAAGTTTCAGCACTGCTGTAATATTTTCACGTTTGGGTACAAGTCCATAACCAGACACTTCTCTCATCCTGTCTGTTCCCCACAAGGCATAGAATGGCCATGGGGGGGGGGGGCGGGACTTCAGAAGCTGTTCAGTAAATCTGTGTAGTGGTGGGCCTTGGATGTTGTGGTGGGAGGAAGGGGATGCCAAGCTGCACAAAGACTCCCCCCCCAAAAAAAAACCCGACATGCAGATGTGTAGGAAAAACTTACATGTCTGTATGCCACTAACAGAGTGCCATCTTATATATGTGGGGGGCCTCTTCCAATCCCCTGTGCCATATTACAAATCCATCCACTTTTTACCTCTGCCAGAGTTGGAACTTAATTGTCAAGGAGGTAATAGACAAAGAACTCTTTGAAGCAAGAAGTGTGTGTGTGTGTGTGTGTCGGGGGGTACATTATGAAATATCCACTAGCATCAGAGCTGTGATTTGAACCTCAAAGGAGAAATCTGGTTTATTATCTGACTCTTGGGGTGCTATAGGACTGCAGCCTTAATTTGTTGAGATATTGCACCCACCTCTCATTACTAAGCCCCATATTTTGTCAAACTATTTTGGTATAGTCAGGCCTTTGACATGTGTCCAATGTAGGACCTGGAGTATTTGAATATTTATCATGGGTTTTGATACAATAAAACACTCTATCAATATGTGGCATGTGGTGATCCATAGATAGTCAGGTGTCTATTGCACTTATTCCCTGAGTGGCTCTAGAGACTTATCTGGTCCTAGAAGTACTTGAGATCTGCTGATAAACTGAATTGTTCGCTCCATTCCACTA
The DNA here is from genome assembly GCF_019175285.1 of Sceloporus undulatus. Classification (NCBI taxonomy): domain Eukaryota; kingdom Metazoa; phylum Chordata; class Lepidosauria; order Squamata; family Phrynosomatidae; genus Sceloporus; species Sceloporus undulatus. The sequence continues at coordinate 334,785,493 of NC_056522.1, forward strand.
GATGGATAGATCTTGCAACATGTCTATCACATAGCTTAGTAAAGTTGCCATGTTACACTACAACATCCAAAATTGAACCACCCATTGAGTGTAACTGGGGGTGGGTGGGTGGGTGGGTGTTCTGGGAGTTTTAGTCTAAAAAAGGAACTTCCAATCTCTGTTCATGACACATAGACTCTGTGGCTTTGTACCTGTCTCAGCAGAAAGGTGAATTCCCTTTAGAAATATTGTGTAGCAGGTTTGGTAAGCAATGTGGCTTAGTAAGCACTGGTGTGGCTTTTCATGACAAACTCCTCAATATTCAGAAAAGGAGAGTTTCCACGTTTATAACCAATTCTCCAGACTGATCTCTCTTCCTGTGCCATTTGCTCATTTGCTCATGTGAGGGAGAGTGTTGCATGAGCTCAGCAAGTCTGCTGTTGTTTCTACATGGCTTAACTCTTTCACCTTTTCCTTGAAAGATCTCTCTGCAGTATTTATTTTACACCAAACCAAATAATCTTAGAGGCTAAAGCAATGCCATCAAACATTTTCATGTTTATTCTTTCTTTTACTTCTTGCGGTCAAGCACTGATGGATATTGCTGTTGGAGGGGATAAAAGAAAATCAACATGACCCAGACAATGCCAAGCACTCCAAAGAGAAATATTTATTTGATTTTACATATTCAACTATTTATATCCTGCCCTATGTTCAAAAAATCTCAGGAAAGTGTAGAGCAAAACCAATCAAAACAATTTACAGTTGAACCAGTAAAATATAATTTACAGTCTAAAAACATATTAAACAATATTGCAAATTAAAACAAGTTAAAACAGTTAATATCAAACTAGATACAATAATTAGATTACCATAGGGTTTAATTAAAATACATATGTTCATGAAATGAATTCTATGCCAACTGAGCCTCCAATGGGAGGGCACTCCATAAATGGTGGGGCACGACCATGAAGGTTCCTTCCCATATATTCTCCATATATTTTCCCTACTGATAGACCACAGTATGTTGCATAATGCATTCCACACTACGTTCCTCATTACATTCCTTCAGTTGACCTCACTTACAGGAAACCAACAGTATATATACCCTACTCTCTTCCATGCCAGCATTCTCTGAAGATGCCAGCCACAGCTGCTGGTGAAACGTCAGGAATAAACTCTTCTAGAACATAGCTTCATAGCCTGAAAAACCCACAAAAAACAACACAAGGGTTTGTTAATTGAGTACATGATGCAGCATTTGCCACAGCAAAAAGTGGAAGAAAGAATGAGTGTGCTTAGTAGTAAGCTAGTTTGTGGGCTATGTTGCAATCACAGCTGGGTCATCTGCACTGGAAGGCTGGGAGAATTATTTAGATAGTGTGTCTGAGTGGGGAAACCCCCAACATTCTTCCCAATATTCACCATAAAGTCATATTTAGAAAAATACCAGACATGAGAAATATGGGGAAATTACTTTATAAAGCAAATGCTACAGAAATGGTTGAGAAGGTGGGGGGGGGATGTCTATTCTACTTCCAGTGCTGTTGGTGTTTTTATGCAAATGTTCTGGAAGTCTTTCAGTGGTTTCTAAAATGATTTGAGCTGAGATAGGAATCCATAGCAGCAGAATCTTCATTCCTAGGAAAGAGAATTTTTATTTTTAATGTCAAGTAGGGATGCAAACTCTAATTAATCAAAGGAATATTTATACAAAGAAAAAAGCCCTATTAAGTTCAATTAAACATACTTTCTGGAGCATTGTAAAGGTTTAATCTCAGGTTCAAATTGGCCATGAAGTGCACTGGTTAAGAATGGAAGCCATGAAAGGGGACACAAAGGAAGGCTTACTCTTTTCCTCTTAATTACTTAACTAATTGCTTTCTCTTTTGTTTGCATCAGAAAGTGGCTTTCCCCCATCTGAGAGCAAAACTGTTACATGTTTTCTTCCAGCTACAAAAAATGCATATAAATACTTAAAGCTGATGGTGAAATTCATATCAATGTAGGTTTTAGCTATGGCTATTCCATAATACTGCTGGGACAGCAAACTTTTTGATTTTACTTTTGAAGGTATTTTAATCAGTTACTAACACTGAAAATACCTTTGTGGTCTCAGATTTGATGATGAAGAAGAAGAAGAAGAAGAAGAAGAAGAAGAAGAAGAAGAAGAAGAGGTAGTAGTGGTGGTATACTGAGTTGGTCTTTTCTCTTTAAAATTGATTACCTTTTGTCAATCAAATTGCAATTAATTTTCCCCTCTGGGGTTACTGTCCCTTTTGTTTAGACTCCTTACCAGGGTACCAGCCATGGCAGGTCAATTTGTTTGCTAGGAGGAGGAGACCATTTGTGGGGAGAGGGACAGGGGTGCTCAGAAGGGGAGAGGAAGACCCAGCCTTATAGTGTTGAATCATATCTGGAGGCAAGAGTGGCATCATTCAGCACAGTGCAAGCACATGGCTGCAGACTGCCTCACTGACTCTGGTACTCTGGTATGGGCTGAGGATAGAAGTGGGGACAACTAACCAGCCAGCAGTAGCAGTTGGTGCCTTCCATGTCAGGGGAGCAGTGAATCTACTCTAGATTTTATTTCAGGCTTTAAAGAAGCTATCCAAGATCTGAACCCTATCTTCCAAAGGGTCATTGCCTTAAAAGTTCAGAGTATACTTACTGATCCAGTGAGATGGATGCCAGTAGCCGTTACTGCAAATCAACAACCAGTCGCTTGCTTGGTGAACATCTCACCTTGACCATGACTTCTTGACAATGACAAGAGTGAGACTTTCTCCTACCTTCAAGTGGCCAGTAGATCTCACTAGTAAGCAACTTCACCATATTGCTGCTGATTCTGGGGGGAGGGGGAGCTCCTTTGGAACACAGTTTATTAGGAACACAGAGAGGGTATATTTTCTTTCAACCAATCTCAGTGCACTGGTTAAGAATGGAAGTCATGAAAGGGGACACAAAGGAAGGCTTATTCTTTTCCTCTTAATTACTTAATTAAATTGCTTTCTCTTTTGTCTGCATCCGAAAGTGGCTTTCCCCCATCTGAGAGCAAAACTGTTGCATGTTTTCTTCCAGAATCAGCAGCAAGATAGTGAAGTTGCTTACTAGTGGGATCTACTGGCTACTTGAAGGTAGGAGGTCAGCTTCTGGGTGCAATACAAAGTGTTGGTCATTATCTTTAAAGCACTATATGGCTTGGGCCTGAGTTACCTAAGGGAACGCCTCTCCCTACACAATCCGCCTTGCTCTCTCAGAACATCAGGGAAGAAATTATTGGAATATACAAAAACTAGACTAATTACAACTTCCCATAAAGTGTTTACAGCCATGCGGCCCATAAATTATGGAACAACTTACTGGAAGAGATCTGTCTTATTACCACCTTAGAAGCCTTTAAAAAGGCACTTAAGACAGATCTCTTCTGCTGGGCCTATCCATCTGACCTTCTATAACTGATCTCAAAGAACACTCCCACTTTTTACATGGAAAACAGACGACGATTTGGTCATTTTAGTGATTGGTAGTAGTTTTGTTGTTTGTTCTATTGATTGTATTTTTAAATAATACTGTATCTTGTATTTTATTGTTGATTTTATTCTCTGTTGTAATCCTGCCTCGATCCACAGGGAGAGGCCGGAAATCCAAATACAATTTATTATTATTATTATTATTATTATTATTGGGGTTACATTTCAGCTGAACCTTTCCCTACTATAAGCACACTTTTCACCTTTGAATATTGCTTTCAAACTTTTATTTCAATTCTTTACTATTTCCAATAATCAGTTGCTTCCTGCCCTCTGAATGTATTTAAAATATCTCCATTTGTACTTAGGATAGGTTTATATTTTGTATGGGCACAGATGCTGGCGAGATGTCATGAATAAACTTATAGAAAGTGGCCACATAGCCTGAAAAACCCAAAAGAAACTATGGATGCTGGCCATGAAAACCTTTGACTTCACTTTACTTTTTTGGACTACATGTCCAGAATCCCCAGATCCCTTTCTTCTACAACTTGGAAACTTTCCTTTTTTGGAGTACATCTTTCAAATTCCCTCAATCCCCTTCTCCCACATTTTTGGAAACCTCGCTTTTGGGAAGGTTATAACTCCTAAAAAAAGTAATGTTTCCAGGTTCTTAAAGAAGGAGGAGTGGGACTCTCATGTTCTCAGATCTGGAACCTTTCTGTTCAATGTGTTTTGTGTAGCTATTTGCAAGCTGCTTATGCCTGTTTCCTCATGACACAAGCCTCCAAGTGCAAGAACATTTTGGAATTCAAAATTACTTTACAAATTGGGTTCAAGTAAGATTCTGAGCATGCACTTTTCCAACACTGACCTTCTCATACCTTTTTTGGTCATTGAGATGCCGCTCCCTGAATCATTGGAGTAAGGAAAGGCTACAGGTGGAGTGGGAAGATTCCACTGGAATGGGGAGCTGGATGAGCAGTCACCAGCATTGCCAATTGCCAGGGAATTCCTGGAATTAATTTCTTTCCAGGGATTTTGCCTGAATATTTTGGAAAATATGGGGAATTCTGAGGATTTTGGATTTTCGTAAAACATTCCAGGGAATATCTTTGAGGCTTGTTGGCATCACTGGCAACCACAGACATATAGAGAATGTAACATACAGGCAATTTGAACAGAAAGATGATGAATGATTGGCTGCCCTTTAACAGGGCTTCTTTATTAGTTTGAACTTTGAGCAGAGAGGGCCAGGGGGATTTCCCTACTTCCTAGGGTGGCTGGTTTTGTCTGCCTAGTTCCTGTTTGAGTTTCTACCTCTGGGGTACATTTGGGCTCATTCCAATCACTGTAATCATAAAACACTTGTTTTCCAGGAGCTAGTATCTTATATATACTGTGTTCCATAGACTCCTAAAAGGTACAGAGTGGGCTTCAGGGGCTACATGAACCACATGCAAGGAGGGGGGGACCCTTATTTTTTCCTTCAGTTTCCTTCCTGTTACTTTGGAAATTGTGTTTGCTTACTTTCCCCCACCTTCTCCTTGGGAGGACATTCCTTTTCTGTGGTTGTGTGCAATTTCCAACTTACGCCACAACCCTAAGGCATGTCTTATCATGGTTTTTTAAGCCAGTTTCTTCAAAGGGGGGTTGCCATTGCCATCCTCTGAGGCTGAGAGAGTGTGACTTGTCCAAGGTCACCCAGCTAGCTTGCATCAAATTCTCACAGGAGTCCATGACCTAAATAACAACAAACTAACAAACAAGGTTAAGAGCAACTATTTTAGTGTGACTGGAAGATTCTGCTGCTTCCTTTTTTCACTTACTATATTTCCCTAGAAATAGCCATGCTTTCCTTTTCTTCTACATCTCTCTCCAGTAATAAGGAAATCAGAAGCGATTTTTGACAGAATTATCAAAATGAGAATGATTCATTTTGTCGAAATCAGCTGGTAGTACATACTCCAGGGATGGGAACTTTGTAGGCCTCCAGAAGTTGTGGAGCTCCAGCTCCCAGTTAGGGTTGCCTGGGTAGTATCTTCTCAGGCCCTGAGATTTCAGAGCCAAAACCAGGCAGTCGTGGATGATACAAATTATCATCCATTTCAAAAACAGCTTGAGAGCAGGCCACAGAGTCGATACTGCTATGGTCACATTAGTGGATGATCTTTGACTGAGCATTGCCAGGGGAAGTGTTTCACTGCTGCTCTCAGAGGTGTTCAGTACCATCAATCATAATATCCTTTTGAAACACCAGGGGGATTTGGAAATCAGAGGCACTGTGCTTCAGTGGTTCTGGTCTTATCTCTTGGGTATGTTCCAAATGGTGGTGCTTGGGAACAGCTGCCCCTCAACAAAAAACAAAAAAAAAAAAAAAAGAAAAAGAAAAAGAAAGAAAAAAAGAGGAGCTGTTGTATAGCAGACAACAAGGGGCCATCCTATACCCAATACTATTCAACATCTACAAGAATCCACTAGGAGAGATCATCTGGAGGCGTGGTGCTATCAGTATGCTAATGGCATCCAAATATGTTTCTCCATGCCTTCAAATATAGCCTAAGGATAGTGTGTCTCCTCCGAATGAACACCTGGTGGAGGCAATGGTCTGGATGAGGAAAAACAAACTGAAGCAGAATCCAGACAAGTCAGAGGTGCATATTGTCAAGGATCCTAACCTGGGTTTTAAGGTGTGTCAACCAGGCCTGGACGGGGTTGCACTCTCCATGAAAGACTGTGCTCACAGCACAGCTTGGGGATGCTTCTGGATCCATTGCTCCAAATGACAGCTCAGATTGATGTGATAGCCAGGAGTACTTATTGTCAGCTTTGGCTGATATGCCAACTGTGCCCCTACTTAGAGCTGGAAGACCTAAAGATGGCAGTGCATGCACTGGTAACTTCAAGGTTGGACTTCTGCAATTCACTGTACTTTGGGCTACCTTTGTACCAAGTTTGGAAACTTCAGTTAGTTCAAAACATGGTAGCCAGATTGATTTTTGGGACATCTAGGAGTGATTGCATGACACCAATATTAAAATCACTCCACTGTTTACAGACAAGGTACAAAGTGTTGATTATTACCTTTGAAGCCCTACATTGTTTGGGTCAAAGTTATCTACAGGATCACCTCCCATATAATCCACCCCATACACTCAGGTTCTCTGGTGGACCAGTCAGCCAGGACTAGGTTGGCAACTGTCAGTCAGCGGACTTTTTCTTCAGTCACCCCTAGACTGTGGAATGACCTGCCAGTAGAGATTCGATAGCAAGTGGCATCATTAGGGGTGTGTGGGGAAGGTGGGCCACACTAGGTGACATCCTAAGGGAGGGTGACACCACTGCTCTCCAAACACCTGCCTTTGGGCAGAAACAAGCTATAGCATTTGCCTATGTCCCTTCAAAATGCTGAAGAGATGGTGTGAGTGGGGCAAAGCTCAGTGGGAAGAGAAAGGAGAGGCCGCAAGTTTTAAAACATATTTTCTAATTTTAATTTTAATTTTAATTTTTTTTATAATTTAAAATTTTGTTCCTTTAAACTTTTCTTTAAAAACTTCACCTTTTACAAAATTTTAACTTCAACCACATGAAACTATGTATATGCAAATGCATTTAGGCTGTGTGTATGATACTGCAATTTGGAGGTATACAGGGATGTAGCTAGGATTTTAGGAAGGGGGGGGGGTCCAGACTAAGTGCCACCATTATAATGGGGCTTGGATGCGGTGGCGCAGCAGCACACACCATTCATTTTTCTAATGGAAGGGGAGGGGTCCGGACCCCAAGACCCCCCCCCCTTGGCTACGTCCCTGAGGTATAATTTTAATTCTGTTAATTGTCTATGTCGCAACTATGGCCATTACATTTAGTGATATACAGGCTTTACAATTAATAAGTGTTAGGAAGGATCTAATTAGGGGAATTTTTGGAATCGGGTCCCAATAGTGTATACCAGAAGTTGCCAGCAAGCCCCAAGAGAAAGAGATGCTGATACCAACTAGGTCCAATTAAAAGGGTAACGTTTACTAAAGCACAGGGAAAACCACACAGCAAAAGGGAAACACACACACATTCAATGCTATAGCAGGGGAGGGGTGAGTTAGGGAGATAGGTTTGAGAAAGAGAGGCACCACTAGGGAATACTACCTTGGAAGTCTTCTCCGGGAAGTCTGATAAAGCTTGGGTGGACAGTGAATCACGGCCGCAGGAGCGGAGTAAGAGGGCCGCGGGAACTAAGAGCAGACTTCAAGCTGGCATGGGCCAGCTTGCAACCTGGTGATAGCACAAACTCAGCTCAACGAGGGTCCAGAAATCCAGGGTTCTTATAGTGCGAAAAGTATCCGGAGGCTATGGGGACTTGCTAGACAAAGGTGTTGATTGCTTGGACTTTGTTAAGCCGAGAGCAAGTAATGTGTTGCACCATGCATTTAGGTCTGGATACAATTCGAAGGGGCATCCGACTTGATTACTAAGTCATTAAGCTGATCACTGGCTCATCAGGTGAGAAGCCCAGTCTATTGTCGTTCTTGGGCAAGCAATGGCGATTCTGGTTTGGCGACTCCCAAACTTCCTATGGAATTTTCCAGTTCTATCTTTTTCTAGGAACTCTGCCTTTGCAAGGTGAGTTGCCTATGTGGTCTCCTTGCTTTTAGGTTAATGGTGGGTCTTCTCTGGGGTCAGTCAGGGGTCATAGCACAGACCGCATGTACCCAAAATTTTATTAAAACCAAACTTGGTAACATAAGTAACATTAGTACAAAAAAATTACCCAAGATTCTTACTATAACTGGATTTTTAAAAAAAAAGAAATTATAAATAGATTATATGAAAATTAAGTGGGCTTTTGTGATGACTTTAGGTTTTTGATTAATAATAAATGTTTTATTTTGTAATAGTTTGGATAGGATTTTCGTAATTTTTATGATACGGTATATGATTAATTTCTGAATAGTAAGGGGGGAAAGTAGATATTGGCCTGGAACAGATGAGTCTTTGCGGTGCCCTCATCACGTGCGAGGCCTGCCTGGTGGGCAGAGTGCCCACATGCCCGGCAGCCCTCGCTGTGATGAGGGCGCCGCAGCTGCAGCGTGCTCACCAGATGCGGCGCATACTGGTGACATCGCAGCTGTGCCACCTTCAAACGGGGCAGCACAGATGCGACATCCCAGCACCGTCGCTGATGCTTTGGGGCGCTGGAAGTGCACCACAAAAAGGAGCCACTTCCCGGCGCTCCTTTTTTGCTCCTCAGGAGCGCCGTGCAATTTGGTTGTTACAGCACTCCTGTGGAGCAAAGAGAGGCGTCAGGAATGCACCTCTATCTGGCGGTGTGTATCCCACCATAGTTAAGTAATATAGGCATTGACAGGCAAGTTGGAAGCCACAGTTCCCTGTCTTTTTTTCTTATTCTTTTTGGTAATACAGTATGTTAGTTATTTTGCAGTCAGTGTAGTTGATTAGCTTAGTTGTTTAGTTAGATTTGTTAACCTTGTATGTTGCTTTATCATATTAATAGATCTGTGATGTTGGTATTGTTTGTTTTTCTTATGTATTAATAAAAATATATATGTATTAAAATATCTTTAAAAATTGTATGCTCCCCGTAACCAGCCCCAGTTAACAATCTTAGTACAGCTATTTGGACTAACTGAGGTTTTTGAGCACTTCATTTGTTTTTCTTAGGAAAACATTACCATTAAAAAAAAGCCCTAATAGAAGAACAAACCTGAAAACAGCCCATTGATTATGTTCAATGGTTATGTAATATTAACTGACTGATGAATAACTCTCTACATACTGATGAAAAACTGGTAAATCCACTCCTGGAACAGAGTGGCAGAATCTCTGAACAGAAGCCGGCCACACTGTCACACTAAGCTGCAGGTCCCACGTCTTCAGTGACGTTAAAAACTTCCAAAGAACTCCTTGAAATCCCCAGCAACAACTCATGACCAGGACTCATCCTGTGATCCTGCTGCTGCTCATTTCCTATTCCCTGCAGCTACCAGAGGCTTTCCATTCACGTCACTGCATCTTAAAATCTGAAAGAGACATGGGTGGTTTTCTTAGAACAGTTACATCACATGTACAAGTTGCCTCTTATAGTGCCAACTATGCTGGAAAGATTTCTGGCAACATAGGCGGTTCCTATAATCTGCATGAATCAGAGATCGGTTCAGAAAGAGTGTCAGGAAATTTGCAGAGCCTGGAAAAGGTACTTTTCGAACCTTATCTCCAGAATCCCCCAGGAGCCATGCTTGCTACAGGGAATCTTCAGTTCCCTGTAGCAATGGCTTATTTGTGATCCCCCATGTTTTACTGAACTGCAACTCCCATTAGTCCTAGACATTATAGACAATTGTGAAGGGAATGGAAGGTACAGTCTAACATCCTCTGGGAATCCAGATGTTGCCTATCCCTTACCTAGTGGATGCCCACACACAGAAAGACAAGACATATTGAGCACTGCTTACAGACACAAATATGTCAGTAGAAAGGAAGACATATTGGGATGAAGAATTTATGGTTCTGTGGATATTATTGAACTACACCACCCCTAACTAGCAAAATTAAGAGTTATATATTATGGGGATTATATTCTGACAAGATTTGGAGGTCTTCATGTCCCCTAGCTCTATGGTAGTGGGAAGGGAGACCTTTCTTTCGTTGTGAATGGGAGAAAGTCACCTCAGGCAACAAACTATGAAGGGTGTGAAGGACAGAGCTGTGTGCATGCTGCAGCTCTCCTCAGTGCCTCAAGAGAGTCTCCTCCCCTCCATTCAGACATCCAACCACTAGTAAGTACAAGTCACAATTGCCATCCTAACCAGGTTTTGTACATGGAATAGGAAGTGGTACCATTGTTGTTCTTCACCACATGTGCATATACTACCACTCCCCATTTCAAAATGTTTCACACCACCCATATCAAAACCAGCTCTAGACAACTGTTTGTCGTTGTTGTTGTTGTGTGCCTTCAAAATGTTTCTAATTTATGGTGACTCTCAGGCAAACGTATCATGGGGTTTTTCTTGGCAAGATTTGTTCAGGGTGGCTTGCCATTGTCTTCCCGAGGCTGAGAGCATGTGACTTGCCCAAGGTCACGCAGTGGGTTTCATGGCCAAGCTGGGAATTGAACCTTCGTCTTCTGAGTCATAGTTCAACACTCAAACCACTACTCCATGTCCACTCAGACAACTCCATGTTCTGCATTCTTTATAGGGCCTTAAATTCCTCAGAAAGTTCAATCACAAACAAAAAAGAGAGAGGGAAAGGAGAAGGAGAAGGGTGAGACAGAGAGATTTTTAGATTGTAAGCCTGAGGGCAGGGAACCGTCCAATTAAAAAGATTGTATGTACAGTGCTGTGTAAATTTACAGCGCTTTATAAATAAAGGTTAATAATAATAATAATAAGAGAGGGAGGGAAGTCCTACTTATGGTATGACAGGAAGAGAGTAAGAAGAGAGAGAGAAAGAGGGAGAAAGGAAGACCAGCAAGCAAGAAAAAGAGATGAGGGAGAAGAGAAAGGTATAGGTTAGGACTAAGGATTTTGATACAGTACTAGCAAAGCTGAATTCGTCTGCTGGTACTGCTGCAAGACAGGGCTTTTATGTAAATCTCTTTTCCAGCTCAGTTAATTTCATCTCTGGGGGTTATTCAGATGTTGTTTGTTTTAGTGGGACTATGCAAATAATCTTACTCACATGTTCCAGTTTTGTTGTTCCCACTATTTTTTTTTATCAGAATTGCATCTCTGCACATCTCTGCAAGTTCTGTTGCTCACACCACACGTGTCAGCGCTGCAAATAAAGATGAAGTCAATGATGCAGATGTATTCAAAACTTGTTCAAGGCATGCAGAGTTTATTTCAATTTATCCTAGACCTATTTGCATCTGTTATTCAGATTATTCAGATTTGGCAATGCACATATTTTAGGAAAACTCAGAAAAAAGAGAGATCAGTTAACCCCAGGTTAAGTGGTATTTTTGGCAGCCCCCCCCAAAAAAAAAATATTCACATGCATTTGAAATACACGTGAACAACAAAGATTTGACCCACATTCTACTGGGTTTATTTTTACCATCTGAATACAGTAATCCCATTCAGATTTCTGTGAATTATTTTCTTCCAGCATAGTAGAGTGTCTGAAGCATTCTAAACTAGAAGCTGAAGAATTAATGCAGTTTACTGCTTTAACTATCATGGCTCCATCCTCTGACAGAAGAAGGCTAAATATCTCACAAAATTACAAATCCCTGAAATTCCATAGCATTGAGCCATGGCAATTAAAGCAGTGCCAAATTGAATTAATTCTGCAATGTAGATACAGCATTAGACATGTTAATGATTTAGACAAAGTTGCCTACTATTTATTCGAGAGGTTAGCTGATGGCTTTCAATAGCTAGTTGTTGACAGTGGCTAAGAAAGTATTCAGAGACCATTCTGGAAGAGAAGAACTATTTTGGAGAAGGAAGTATGATATTGTCATCCTTCCTCCTTTGGCTAGGAATGAAATTGTGACTCTCTCTGTGTAAAAGGTTAGATTGAGAAATATTTTGTAGCAGACTAAACAATATTGTACATACAACCAAGGGACAAGGAGCTGAGCTGTTTCTGAAATAACCTCAGAGATTATGGTTGACCACCTAGTAATCTGATGGGAGAGCACAGAACTTTGCAACAACACTTGCTATATTTAGTGTTGCTCTTACATGAATATTTTGTATCCCTAAGGAATGGGAGGCAGTGGGCAATGCTGCCTAGGCTGTTAACAAGTATGCCTCAGGCAATCTACAGCCATCATGGATCCATTTCAATTAATCAAAAACCACTGAGTTGGAAGGGTTGCCAGAGATCAGCCCATCTTCCAGTCCTATAGGACTGGAACCTTTTCTTATTAGTAAATTCCTGCTAGGGTACCTCAGTTGCTGAGTAGAAACTCAGACATTGTACAGTTCAAACAATGCTAAATACAAAAGAGCAACATAAAAACAGACAAAAGTTATAATGCTAAGTGAATTAGAATATGACCATTACTGAGTTGAAAAGGAATTAAGAACACATTTACAAAGTACCTCAAACTTTATTAAAAAGTACAGTGTTAAAAGCCCCTTTCTCAGTTGCTAAAAGCTTGTCTGAATGATCATAATTATCATCATCCTCTTTGCCTGCCGGCAGAAATACACAAAGGAGTGGATCACTCTATTTTTCCTAGTCAGGGAATTCCACAACTTTGAAACAGTTACCAAAAAGTCTCTTTCGCATGTCCCCACCAAATATGCAGCTGTGGGACTGAGATAATTAATTTCTCCCCAACAAGATCTTACTGACCATTCATGTTCAAATGGCTACTGATGGTCTTTATAAAAGTGGTCTATTGCTAAGGTGAGATACAATTCTTTGAGTGGAGAGAATTAATTAAAAGCTTCTGGTCTGACTTTTGGGGTTCAATATACTGTATTTTTGAATTTATAATGCTTTCCTAATGTTATTTAGAAATATTATTTAAAAGTAGGTGTGCAAGCCTATAGACGTGGCTGAACTAAAATTCCCAGCAGCCCTAGTAAGCATAGCCAATAGTAAGTAATTCTGGAAGCTGAGGTTCAAGAACATCTGAAGCACCACACAATTTCGACCCTTGGCTTAGATACTGTACATACCCTGCAAAATTTCACAGGTGAAAACCAGAACATATGTGGACAAGCAATATCAGAGTGCAATCAAAATGTCAAAATAATATCAAAAGTTATTAATGGGGAAGAACATTCAAGCTAGGGGAGGGTGCAGCAGTTTCTGTTAACTGAACCTACTGGGAAGGGCAGGATTCCAACTTCCCCCTCCTCTCCTCTCCTTCTACTCCCAGCAAGTTAGTTTAGTATTAACTACTTCTGTACTTCAAACTCACTTTGCAAAATCTGAATAAGCCAGGAAGAAGAAGAAAAGTGGCAGGAAGAGAGAGAAACTGTGACATTTTAAAAGCAGCTGAAAAGTGGGGTGACAGAAGATTAACTGGGACTGTCTCAGGTTAGTTGGAGGGTTTGGGTCTATTCCTCACCAGGTGCAAGCTGTCTTTCATGATCTTGCTCCAGTTTTCTGTTTCACACTGTTTACCTTCCTATCTCTACCTCCTCTTGTCACACAATTTCTTGCTACCAATAAAAACCCTAGTACCCCACCCCTCAAATTAAATACCAGATTGGAGAGGTCCTTGATTAGAGGCCACCAGTTAAATGAGTTCATGTACTGAACCATGACATATCATTTTCATTTCTGTCACCAGGAAGTATCAAGGCATGACTTTTGATCATTGTAAAGAAAAGAAAGGGAAGAACGGGAATAACCCTGACTCAGAATGACATGGTCTGTAATCATTTCCATACCACCAAGATCCAATGCAAAGTAGTAGGGACTTAAGCCTCCCTCTGGCTTAATCAGTATAACTTATGTAAAGCTATCCTGGCTCAGGTTCAGGGGCAAGGTTTGCTGGAAACCTGTAAAAGGGCCACCAAGAACCTGATAATACAAGCCTTTGATTCAACAACACTTCACACATCTCTAGCAGACAAAAAGGAGTTTTGGATTCAGGATTCAGCAGAGGTGTACCCTCCAGAATGGGAGGCCTGGCTGGCATTTACAGGCATTGGCATGGAGAGAGGGAGATTTTATTTAACTAGATGAAGAGGCTTAAGAGTTAACTCACAGACTGTGAGATCTCCTGTGATAGTTCTGTTCCTGCAAACCACAGAATCGGTTACAAGCCCTCTTGAAATCAATAGGGGAATTCCACTGGGTGCATTAGACAGTGGGTGACAGGCCTAGGGCACCAACATCTTTAAATCACATTGACCGGAAGATTTGCTGAAAAGATGAAGAGTTTGGAAAAGCTTAGTTTACTACAGATCCCAATATCCTTCAGCCAGCATGGCCAGTGGTAGAAACCAGGCCACACATGGCCAAGCAACATCAGAATGTAGTCAAAATGGCAAACGTTATTAATGAGGAAGGACATACAAGCTAGGAGAGACTGCAACAGTTTGGCTTTGCCTGAGTTTACAAGGAAGGGCAAGATTACACTCTCTCTTCCCCTCACTGTAAAACTGAATCCAAACTGCTTTTGCACTTTGAACTCAGTGTGCAGCAACTGAAGTAAGCTAAACACAGAGAGGGACAGTGGGAGGAGGAGAGAGAAAGCTGGATATTTAAAAAGCTGCTGAAAAAATGGCACAACAGAAAACTAACTGGGACTGTCCCTGTGAAATCAGGACAAATGGAGGGGAAGGACTTGTACTCCCCAAAGTATTTTAGCAAGAGCTAGACCTGGGGTGGGGCTTGTGCATGGGTGGACTGCATGCAGTGCTTTGGGGAACCCACCTAAATCAGCATTCTTCCATTTTTTTGTCTGAAAAGAACCCGTTTTTCAGATATAAAAAAGACCCATTCTCTCAAGATCAGTTGAAATGCCTTATGATGTCATTTTCTTGTGCTTTTGCTATCAACCCTAAACTCCAACCTCATGGTCCTAAAAGCAACAGATTGGCCAAAAGTGGTGTGGCTGCACCAATACTAGGGCTTGGGAGCACACAGCAACTGCATACTCCCGAGCCCTAGTATGTATTTTGGTGTGCACACATTTAGACAGCTCGTGTACCAATGACGTGTCTTGTGTGATGCGTCCAAACAGCATGGCACACAAGACACATTATCGCGATGCCCCAGGGCGCAAATGTGCCTTGGCGGCATCATGGGAAGGAACTCCATTTTAGAGCTCCTTTTGGCAGCGGACCGTTTCTGCAACTGTGCAGTTGCTGTGGCAACGATCTGGAGAAGATCATCTCATTTGTACTGGGCCATAGTCAACCTACATGATAACCTAGTGAGGGCATCTGTAGTGGTCCAGAGGTTACTAAACTACAAATTTCATCATCCCTCACCATTGGCTAGGTTGAGTGGGGCTGGTGGGAACTGCAGACCAAAAAGATATCGTATGCAGCACATTCCCCATCCCTGATAGGGACATACCCAATAAAATTAGAGATTACACAGTGCTGCATATGTATGGAATACATAGTGAGTGGAATGTTTCCATATCTTTAATTGGACTTGCCCAATGTCCCAATGAAAGATCTGAATGTTCCTGTGTTCCAGCTAGACACCACATAATAATCAGCCTGAATGGAACACAGGTATTCCATTGCAGCATCCATCTAAAAGCAATATATTGAAACAAAACAAAACAAAACTTGCTAGGGGAAAAAATCTACACTGAAGTAAGCAAAATGTCTGAAAGTAATTATTAAAGGATGATTTTTTAATTGGATTTATATCTCACCTTTCTCCCAGTTTTGGGATTTTGGGAGTTGGAAAGAATAAAGGCCATCTAGTTTAATTTTCTGTCATGCAAAATGACATAGCTAAAGCACTCATAGGAAAGGATCGTCCAATCTCTGCCTAAAGAACTCCAGCAAAGGAGAGTCCATCACCCTCTGAAACCATTGGTTTCACTGTTTTTATGTGGGTGTGTATAGGCTACTCAAGGACTGAGGTAGCTGATGGAACTCTCCTCTGTGTCCTGCCAGTGAGATCAATGCACTTTGTGAGGATGTGGGAAAGGCCTTCTCAGATATGGCACCAAAATTGTGGAATGCCCTCCTCATGGATGTCCAATTAATGTAACTGCTAACTTCATTAGGCATCAAGAAAAAGTGTGGCTATTTACTGAAACCTTTGTGGCCTAACTGATTTACTTCAAGATGCTTATGCATGTGGACTGAAATGGTTGTAGTCTCCTTAACCTAATTTTAACATGTCCATTTGTTCAATATGTTTTGAGTCAATTTAAATTACTGAATTTTTATATTTCCAAAAGGTTTTGCTCTCACTTTACTTGTACTAAGAGTAACCAGATGACATAACTGTAAAGGAGGACAAGGCACTGCAGAATGTAGGACATTCAAGAAAAATGTAGGCCCTTACAAAATAAGAGCTAAAAATACTAGTATAAATATAGATAATATAATAATAATAATATAATAATATTTATTTACTTATACCCCGCTCTTCAGCCAAAAGGCTATCAGAGCGGCTTACAAATTCAGTTCATATGATTTTTTACAGCTATATTAACTGTATATACTGTATTTTTTAACGTACTCAACCACATTTCCTCATGAACCTATCTTTGTTGAAATATCTTGTTGGCTTGCAATATACTTATAGCACACTGAGCAGGACCAATGCTAGTACATTACTAACAATATACCCTTGACTGAATCTACATTTAAATGATCTCTTGTCCATTGTGCTGAAATTAAGGCAAAAAAACTTTCAACATTTGCATCGGGTCCTCAAGCAGCCCACTGCCTAACATGTTTGTTTTTCTTTTCCTTTCTGAAAAACAAATGTGCTCTGAGTTGTGGGAGAAAGTCTTGTGCTGTTATTCCTAGAACAAATAACTTTAGATGGATCCCTTCTATTACCTATTTGCAGCAATGACAGGCTGCCAAGTAGATACATTTCTCAAAGAGGAACAACAAAGGTGGTGCTACTCAGTAGGCTGCTTAGTCATGCTGAAAATGGAGGATGTCTTAGAATTCCTTCTGGATAGAAGGTTGAAATGTGGGACATGTCCTGGAAAGGGACATCTGGTCACCCTGCTTGTACTTCACCTAATAGTAGTGGTGGTGGTGATGGTGATGATGATAATATTTGCTATGTATATTAACAAATAAAATAAAGCAACTAATATGAATAGAGGGACGTGTGAAAACAAGGCTTGTGGTAGAAGAACATAGACATAGAATGGTGAAAATTTGGAGCTGCAGCTCACATCATCCCATTGCCATTGACCACACTGGTATGGTTTATGGGAGTTGTAGGGAAAGACATCTTGAGGGCCAAAGCATTCCCAGCCCTAGGAATGGGCCCTGCTTTTGCAATGGAGAAGCCCACGCTATAAAGAACAATCCATTACTCCCATTTATGTTCTAGGTCACATTGCCTACCCCATTTACTGGGTATGCTTATCATTTATTGTTGTTGCATGCTTTCAAGGCATTTCTGATGTATGACAACCCTAAGGCAAAACTATCACATTTTTTTGGGGGGGGGGCAAGATTTTTTCAAAGGCGGTTTGCCCTTGCCTTCTTCTGAGGTGGAGAAAGTGTGACTTGCCCAAGGTCACCCAGTGGGTTTCCATGGCCAAGCAGAGATTCAAACCATGAGGTCTCAGAGTCCTAGTCTAACACTCAAACCACTATCATGCTGGCTCATTTATCATTTACAGATGTATAGAAATATATTTTGAAAAGTTAACTGCAAATCTGTGGTTCAGCAGACTTGGCAAAAATAACCCATGAAAAGAGCTTGTTCACTGAAACCATCACTGCAGATCCAATAATGATGACTATGTTCACTGTTGTTTAGGGAGTAACACCTTTGCACTTCATTGTGATAAAACCCAATACAGGATTGCTATGATTATTTTCATGTTTCAGACAGCCCAGTATGTGTAGGTGTGAATGGTTACCAGTGCCTATTTATGTCACATGTGATCTCATGCAACGAGAACCTGAAAGAAGGCGTGGGAAATATGATGCAGGATGATTCCTAATTATTTCCTATGATGCTTCTTACGTGAGGTTACAATCCTAGGCACACCTGCCTGAAAGTACGTGTCACAGATGTCAGGCACTTATTAGAAGAGGACTGTGCAGGCCACAGCAATGGTTCATAGGGCAGAGCAGAAATGAACAAATGCCTAAGGGGTGATGGCCAATTTTCAGCCCTAGAAGACTCTACATGTAGTTTACACCAGTGCATCTGGTGCACCAGAAGTGACATCACCTCAGTCACCATTTTTGGACAAATTTGGGCCATAAGTTTTTTTGTGGGGAAAAGCAAATCACATTTGTGGATAACTTCAAGGCAATGATACCATTTAGGGGAGGAAAATCTCCTCAAATTGCGCTGAAATATATTTTGAAATTAATTGGGGGCTTTCCAGGAGGATTCTGAAGCTACATATATGATTAACCACACTTTCTCCACCCCTGGGACAGAGCAAGGACTTCAGAGGAACTGCACATATGCAAATCTCAGTCCCATAACCCTGCATTTGATCTAATAACCAGAAGTGCCTCATAAAGTCATGTGAAACACAGGGTCAGTGAGACTGAAGCCTCTCAAACAAAGGACAAAGCAGACTCAGCCTGTTGCTCTAGAAGTTATATTATTACCAGTGGGTGGAAATTGTAGGAAACCATTTAAAGCTGTCTGTCAGTAGATGATGCAGGCGGCTTTGCTGAAGACATTTAAAAAAGAGGCCAGGGATGTTACTGTAGCATCCTGCATTACCAAAAAACACACTTATATAGCTAAACTGAATCTTAAAATCTTCAAGGGCTTGTTCCAAATGGATACTAAGTATACAGCCCTTTTAGTAGCACCTGTTATGAAAAGCCAGCCCAGAGCTTCACCCGATACTATTTGTCATTTGCTTTTTGGCAAGCATAGAGCCCGTACAGACAGACCAAAATAAAGCTGCTTTGAATCACAATGGAGGTATGTTGTTTAACAAATCAACGGGGAATTAGACTAGATAACCTCGAAGGAAGCTTCCTTTTATGAAGGTCAAGTGTTTATTTATTTAAGCTAGGAAATGTTGTACATTGAGAGGATGTCAGATGTTACTTGGAGACTGCAATGTACTTCCTTATCTCTCTCTCACAAGAGTTTCCAAAGGCTAAACATTGGTGGGAACATGCTATTTGTGCCTGACAAAGGTTAATAGTTAAATGAAGGAAAGCTGGCAATCCAGAATCTGGTGGTACAGTCTTAAATGATCTTTCATTTGACCTGGTTTTCTGTATCCAGTCCCTTGCCCTGGCTAAGTAATGCAGAGCCTAAATCCAGATGGAGTAGAGCCCTGAATCAAGGAGAACTTTCCTTGTAAGTTCCATTCATTTAATGGGTCTGACTCTAGTTGGAGATTGACAGCTGGATTTTGGTCTAGTGTTTTGGTTTTGTTCTTTCTGGTGAAGGGACATACAAAATGAATTTGTAATTGTTTCAGATGCTTGATTTCAACTAACAGGACATCAATGTGGAGAAAATGAAAAAGATACTCTTCTTTAGGATGCAATAATTTCAACAGTCAACTGCATTTCTTAATACATTTTTATAATAAATATACACTTCACAAGTAGCAAAAAAGGTATTTACAAAATGTACAATATATACATGATATAAATATTGCAAAGCGTGAGGGCTTGCAATATAGAGTCTCAATGTTATTGGCATCTTCCTTATGGATGGACAAGCAGACACCCACTGGAGATGCAATAAGTCTGTCTGCTGTACAGCACAAAGAACTCCTAACCTCACAGTCTCTGGAAAAGTGGAATGAACAGTCAGACAGAAATATAGGGAATGTCTTCCAAAAGAACACAGCAGATGGTGGATCTAGGCTTTCCCCCTCTTCAGAGCATGCAGTGCATACACTGGCAGGTCTTCCAGTTTTCATTCTGCTTCTTTATTTGGACAATCAACTCTTCAGTGCAAAGGGGCCCAGACTTCTTCCGGTGTTTGACAACCCAAATTCATTCATGCTCAAGCAGTGTATGGGACTGTGTGTAGCACCTGCTGTTCTAACAGTGTGCTGTGCAGTGTAGTTCAGTAATTGTTCACATGTTGTTCACTTGTTCTTTCTCCAAGCCTTCCACTTTTAACAAGGCACATGTCGTCCACCAATAACACAGTCATCATACAGAAGCTAGGGAAAGAAAAATAAAGGTTAGTGGAGGACTGGTCTGGGAGCTGTTGCTTTTAACAAAATCAAGTATCAGTGTGCTTGCTCTAAGTTAGTAGCTACAATTTTTTTTTTACTCTAAGTTAGTAGCTACAATTTTTTTTTTACCTGGGCCCACTACATACCTTATTCATGGTCCAGAGTGGCGGCGGCCTTTTTTCCTCCGCAAGGAAGCCGCAGCCACCAAAGTGCGCGGCTTCCCTGCAGAGGAAAAAGAACCTGCAGAAGCAGCGTAACAAGTGCACCACTGGCGCACTGGTTATGTAAGCTGCACAGCGCTTGCATAACAATGGCAATGCCTGTGTGTACAGGGCACCGTCATTGTTACGGTGCTGCACCATATCAGGGTTAGGGACCGTGCAGTTGCTGCATGGTCCCTTAACCCTAGTAAGGCGCCAGCACAGTGCATTACCACTGTCTGTACAGCACCCTGGTTTCACTAACCCATTTTTTAAAAAGTTATCTCTAGGCATTTTCTGTAATTTATGGTATGCTTCTGCTGGATGTTGGCCATAGAGTCATATAGGAGACCCAGAGACCTAGATGTTTTTTCTAGACATTTCTAGGTCCTCCAGCATGATTCTAGGGTATGCTTCCACTGGAAGTCATTAATTTCAATAGAGTTCACTTTTATTCATGGCTTTGCCTTTCTACAGTAAGTCCAGGAATGTATTCCCCTACAGATTTGGGGGGATGTACTGTACTTCACATGTGCTAACTTTTTGTCTTGGTGCTTAATAGGGATGTCATGACTTAAGACCATCCAAATCTGTCTCAGGCTTGAAAGATATTCTCTTAACCTAGAAAATAAATACTGAACTAGAAATAGTATTGGGGGGAAAAGATGTATTTGCTTCTCCTTTTTGTAACTTTATATTTTACTTTGATACATTAAAAAAAATTGCTAGAAGATGACCCAGCACAAAGAATGCCAAATGATCAGACAGATCATTTACACATGTGTCCTAAAACCGCAGTTTGAACATGAGTGCAAATTATGGGAGAATTCTGACTAACTACACAGAACCACCAACTACTTACTTCATCCTCTGTGAACTCTGATTCTGATTCGCAACTCTCTTCATCTTCACTTTCTGGTAGCATCTGCAGGTCTACTGTAGTAAACTGTCTCAACTGCTCCTGTATGAAGAAATTGCTTCTTCCCCATGTGAGTTGATATGGAGAATAGCCCTGGTAGTTGACTTTGTTCACATCTGCTCCATGTTTCAAAAGAAGTGACACCAGTTCTTGATTTTGAAGATCAACAGCCAAATGCAAGGCAGTCCTACCATTACATGGTTCCTGGATACAGAGGAACAGAGAGGTATGTTTTGTTAGCATTGCACATGCTAAAATATTTTTCTTACATCATGTAATTAGACCTGCTTATTTATTTCCAACTGCAGATACTCACCTGAACGTTCACATCTGCTCCCAAGGACAGGAGCTGTTCCACAATGGCCAGATAACCTTGAACAGAAGCCAGGTGGAGGCATGTGTGGCCTGTGAAATAAACGAAGGGGGGATATTAACACTTAATTTGTTCCACTTAACATAAAACCAATCCAACACACTGTTTTTCAAATTGTATAATAACATAACTATCTCACTCACATTGATGGGTTCTTAATTACTCTCAATTCAAAAGGACAAATAATCCTGCACAGCACAGGGAAGGGAAGCTTTGGCTTTTCAGATGTTTTGGACTTCCAGTTCCCATAAGACCTAGCCTGTTATGGCTAAAAGTTATATTAAAGGAGATGGAGAAGCGTGCTAAGGATACTATGGATGGCCAAAAAGACAAACAAATTGATCTTAGAACAGATCAAGTCTGAACTGTTCCTTAAAGCCAAGATTACAAAACTAAGGCCACCATATTTTGGCCACATCATGAGAAAGACAATAATGCTAGGGAAGGTAAAAGGTAGCAGAAAAAGAAGAAGACCACACACCAGATGACTAAACTCAGTGGCCATAGACCTGAATCTTCAGGAACTGAGCAAGCAGTGGAAGATAGGGGGTCTTGGAGATGTCTCACCCAAAGGATTGCCACAAGCTGGGGCTAACTTGAAGGCAGTTAATAACAACAGTCCAAAATGCCTGGGGGGGCCTTGTTATCTATGGACCAGGGAAAAAATCTTACATGCCTCCTCTTAGCTAACTGACATTTCTAATAACAATCTTTCTGAAAAGCAAATCAAGAAAGTTTGTTCATATGGCAAAACTATGATGCCACAAGCTGACGTATGCAGTGAACTGGCAAACTACCCCAATTATTATTTCAGGTATGGGCTTACCATTGTAGTTTGATGACTGCAGGAGGGAATGGACTTGTTTATGGCAGTACTGTGTCAGAACACCAACGCCTCTGAGAGAACCCTGTTCACAAGCAATGTGCAGTGGTGTGTTTCCTCGGAAATCTCTAATCTCTGCATCACATCCGGCTTTCAGAAGAGTCTCTGCAATTTCTGGTTGGTCTGTGATCACAGCTAAGTGGAGTGGAGTCTACAAATTCAAAGTGAGAAAGTATTGTAGAACGCCTGATAAGCAAGGAAATCCCCTAGATAGGCATCTGACTATACAACCCTCCTTTAGTAACTTCAAGCTCAGAATTTTGAGCACACTTTCCAATGGGAAAATATTAGGTAAGCATGTAGGTTTGTTTTTCAGGAGTCTTCACATTTAGGATACACCCCTTTACAAAAACCTCTTAAATTCTGTAAGCTTTTCTCAGTGCTTTGATTTTGCCCTGAGGCATTCAGTCCATCAAAACAAACGGCTGGTTCCAGGATACTATGGAGTTTTGGACAAATCGCAGTGGTATACACTGACAGTATGTAGAAAGCCCCTAGATTGTATCCCTGCCATCTCCAAATGAGAGTCAATGTGATGTGATAGACTAGAAGTAAAAATATGTGTGTACAGTATGTATGTTCCTTCAAGTTGCTTGTTGACTTATGGTGGCCCCATTAATTTCATAGGGTTATTTTGGACAAGGAATACTCAGGTGGTTTTGCAATTTCTTTCCTCTAAAATATAGCTTACAGCACTTGAAATCCATTGGTGGTCTCCCATCCAAATACTAACCAGGGCTGACCCTGCTTAGCTTCTTAGATCAGACAGGATCTGGTGCCTTTAGGGTATTTAGGCCCCTGAAGTAGGGATCTGGATTCATATCACTCAGCTGTGAAGTTCACTAAATGATCTAAGGCCAATTACTCTCCTTCAGCCTAACATATTTTACAGGAAGGAGAACCATCCTATGAGGACCATCAATGCCACCTTGAGTTACTTAGAAGAAACAAGTGTGATAAATGTAGCAATTATAAAGTGTGCTCAGCAGGATCCACGAATGTGTAGACCAGGGATTCTCTCACACGATTCCTATGTCTTCCTGGGTGCCATGTGACAATGAACTTTGAATTTTTTGTTTTCTCAGTGGTCTTGGGCCACTCACCAAATACACAAAATCTCACTGCCAAGTTTAGAAGTCACTTTTGAACAGTCCAGCCCAACTTATTTTTCCTAACCCTAAAGGGGTTTGCTTGGAATCTGTGGCACCTAAATGGTGGCCTATCAGTAAATGCTCAAAGGATCATAGTGGCCTATTAGGTTGAATTCTAAACAAAAGGCACCCATCTTTCAGGGATGGTGACCAAGGATCAATTCCATAGGCCATTTATAATACCCTCTATTATATCTTTATTTATCGTTCTTTTATTTTCTTCCTCATTTTTATTTTGAGCTAATTTTCCAAGTCCCTATGAATGGCAGGCCCACACAACTAAGTACCTGGTTGAGGTTATTCTGGAAATTCAGGAAGGCCATGTCTCGTCCTGCCTGGCGAATGATTTCCAAACTCAAGGATTTTTCTTCATGAATAATCGCCAGATGGAGAAATCTGCCAAAGTTAAGCAGAGGGAAAAACCCAGTGATGAGCACAGACAAGCACATAAAAAAAAAGCCCCAAGGTCAGCTTTTCTTTTACTCTTCACCTCTTTGGCAACATGCCCAATGGAATCTCACAGAGGAAGAGCATCAGTAGTGTTATCACAGATCTAGCCATGTTAGTCTGGAAAACCAGTATGCAAAGGGATCTTCTAAGCACCTTGGAGACTAATTGAAAGAGAGAACCTGGTAGCATGAACTTTTGTAGACTTGAGTCTACTTATCATCTGTTGCTGGACTCTCCACTCCAAACCTGCATCTGAGGAATTAGGCTTAAGTCTACGAATACTACCAGTTTCTTTCTTTCATTTAGTCTCAAAGGTGTTACAAGATCTCTTTGCTTACCTAGTCTTGTCATCCAAGAAATATATTCAGCCATGTTGGCCATATAGCAAAGTACAATAACATCCAAAATCTACAAAATCATGATACCTTTATTCTACCAACTAAAATGCACAAAATACATCATGCAGCCTTTCGAAGCTCCACAGAAAAAAGTGTTAAGAATCACACAGAAAGGAAAAAAATATATATAAAATCATTATGTTAGTCACAGGCTTGCACTTTCTCAAAGTTGTGTTGGTATGCTGTTCTTTGGAGGGATATCTATGGAAGCTCCTCCTTCTGGCCCTGTGGCACTGGCAACAAAGCATTCCAAAGTCCAGGAGATACAATTTGAATACCATTAGCAATGCAAAATGGTACTTCTGATGTTTCCATCCTTTGTCAACTCACAGACCCCTTTGTTAGGCAGAAAACACAGAATTTCTCAAGAGAAGCCTCCACACCAACATATTGAGAAAATGCAAGCCTGTGACTAACGCTGTCATTCTATAATTTTTTCTTCCTGTATGATTCTTAGTAAGCCGTTGTGGTGTAGTGGTTTTAATACTGGACTGTGACTCTGGAGACCAGGGTTCAAATCCCTGCTTGGCCATGAGATTGCAGTGGCAAACTCCCTGCCAAGAAAACCCTGTGAAAGGTTCACTTAAGAGTTGCCATAAGCCAGAAACAACTTAGCCACACACAACAAGAAATGATTCCTAACATCTTTGCCTATACCAGGAGTAAGGCAGGATATAAATAAATAATATAATGTAATAATAATAATAATAATGAAGAAGCCAATGGTGCTTTGAAAACTTGCATCATGTATTCTGTCAGGGTGACCAGATGTGCTACCAGCAAAGGAGGGTAGCGTAAAATGTAGGGAATTCAAGAAAAATGGAGGACATTCCAAAATAAAAAGTAAAAACCCTAATATAAGCATAAATTCACGTGTCTTAGGCTGCATCTGCACTGCAGGCCATGAATAATCCAGTTTGAGATCCCTTTAACTGACCTGGCTCAATGCTATCGAATTCTGGGAATTGCAGTTGATTGTATGTTTTTCTGTCTTTTTGACTTTTGTATGATTTATCTTTGATCTAAACCTCTGGTGCCATAGCCAACTACCATGCCTAGACTTCCATATCACTGAGCCAGGGCAGTTAAATGGCATCACCACAACATCTGGGGGGCCTTTATGGGCTCATCCTCCAAAGTCATCTATGCAGTCTTCTGTCATCAGCACTGGGCAAACAGGCCAGTCCCTGCGCCAGAAGATGAATGGATATAAATCAGAATACACAAAAAACGGTGGCAGAATATTTCAATCTCCCTGGGCATTCCATCTCAGACCCCAGAACAGCCCTCATTGAACAAAAGAACTATGAAGGTAGACTGGAAAGAGAAACAACAGAATGGGAAATCATGCACAAACTAGTGTCTCTCAATAATGGATTGAACAGGGACAATGGCTTCCTGGCTCACTACACACATTTCAACCCTATCTGACCCCATCCTCAGGGGGATGTCCTACTGTCACCTATTCTCTTCACTTGCAGGCTAGTCTCCAAGGCCAAACTGGTCTTGTCGTCTCATTTCCATATCCACTGGCTCTGTCTTTGACCATGATTAAAACTGGACTTGCTGCTTCATTTCCATACCCAAAGGGTTGTGAGTCTGACATTCTCACACACCTAGGGCAAAAAAGGTCTGTGCCTGGCTTCCACTCAACTATATACATCTGAAGATGTAGACTGAAGCCTAGGAAAGCTCACAGCTGCCACCTTCTTCCTTCCATCGTGGTAGAATCCAAAGATATGTTAGTCTGTGGAATCAGTACATAAAGATCTTGTAGCACCTTTGAGACCCACTGAAAGAAAGAAATTGGCAGCATGAGCTTTCGTAGACGTCAGTCTACTTCCTCAGATGCATCTGAGTAGACTGAAGTCTAGAAAAGCTCATGCTGCCAATTTATGTCTTCCGGTTAGTCTCAAAGGTGCTACAAGACCTCTTTATGTACTTCTTCCTTTCAGTAAGAGTTACAAGATCTCTCTATATGCCAATTCCACAGACTAACAGGGCTAGATCTTTGACTCTAAGGGGCTCCAAGCTCTGTCTACATGCTGATCCTACAGAGTAAGAGGGCTGGATCTTTGACTCCTTCCTTCCAGTGAGTCTGAGAGGGGCTACAGGGTCTCTCCCTCCCCCCACAGCCTTGGGGTTTGGGAGTGAGTGGCTGCGGTGCAGGGAGTCCTCCTGGGCTGCCATCATGGAGGACAGGTCCTGGCAAAGGAGGGCCCTGTTGGGTGGGTTGTTGGGAGGGGGAGCCCAGAGCCTCTTCTTCTGTCGTTCAGCCTGATCAGCACCAAGCTCAGCCTGCGCTGCAACTGCAAGAGGGCGATGTCGAAAGCCTGGGCTTTTGGAAGGCAGCCTGCTGCGCCTTTGCGACGCCGGGGGTTTTCCGCAGCCAGAGCGAGCGAGAGCTGTGTGTTCCTGGCTGGGGGCCAGGGACTTTCCAGGCGCCCCGCTCACTTCCCCCTCCGCCCAGGCCACGCCCCCAAGGCCTGGCAGCTGGCCAAGAGGAGGAGGCAGGGCGCCGGCTGGGAAATCCCCGGACCCTGGCCTCCAGGGAGGGAGGGAGGGAGGGAGGGGGGGGGGGGCGGGGGTTTTTTTGGGGGGGGGGGGGGTGATCACCTTGCAGTCCGCCTTTACAAAACAACCACCAGCGAAGTTTAGATCATTTTATTTCCAGACCACTTTCATGTTGAGACCCAAACAGAGCCCTTCCAAACCCAAGAGGAAAGTTTAGAGCCAGATGCTTTGGATCAAAGGCAAACCATGCAAAGGGAGATGGAAAACATCCATTGAGACCAAGCTTTGGCCAAAGTTGAGACTGACTGGCTCATTTTAAAAGACTAACCAGTGTTTTTGTTTGTTGTTTCGAAGCCAAGTTCAGACGTTTAGATCCAAGTTCAGAGGTTTAGATCCAGAGGTTTTGGATCAAACGCAAACCATCCACAAGGAGATTGGAAAAGTCTATTTACATATTGACCAATATATATATATATATATACACATATATATGAGAGAAACCAGTTTTCTGTTGAGATCCAAAGGTAGACCTTCCAAACCCAAGGTTTAGATCCAGAGGTTTTGGATCAAACGCAAACCATCCCGAAGGAGAGGGAAAAGGGGCTTTTAATTCCCTCCGAGGCTCTAGCTAACTTTTGTATTATTTTTTAATTTTTTAAAAATTGTAATAATCTCTGAAAAATAATAACTAATCATTTGCCTCATCTAGAACATTATATATACATCTGATACAGTTATCAAAGGATGCAGCCCTGGGAAGCTGCCCCCCCTCCTCCCGGCCTTACGTGTCTCCTTCGGGGCTGAGCTGGAGCTTCCAGGGGCTCTGGGGGGGCCCTCCTTCTCCTTGCCCGGCTGCTCCCGGGGGGCCTTGGCTGGCCTGCAGCAGGCGCAGGTCCTCCAGTTCCCGGACCAGGTCCTGGTAGTCCTCCTCCTTCATGGAGTCGAGGCCGCTGTCGTGGCGATCGTCCTGGAGGAGGCTGAGCTGGCGCTGGTCCTTCTTGGGGGGCTCCATCGTCCTCCTGGCGTCCAGGGCAGAGGCAGAGGCAGAGGCAGAGGCAGAGGCGGGCTCGGAGGCGAGGGCGCTGCTGGAGTAGGGGCTTCTCAGCATCGCCAGAGCCAGAGCAGCACTGCAGGCGCCCAGGCTGAGCACTGCAGGCGCAAGGGCCGTCTGGGGCTTTCTGCGCAGGGAGGAGCCAGCGGCTGGCTGCCGGGGAATTTCCCAGCCCAGCCCTGCAGCCCTGCAAGGCCAGGAATTCCCTCGCTCAGTCTCTCCCACAAAGCAGCCGGGCTTAGGGGCTTTTCCCACTGGACTGGCTGGCGGCCCGGGAGGGGGGCACTTTAGGAGCCTGCATCATCCTCATCATCCTCATCCTCACCCAGTTGAAGTGCCATGGCTCAAGGCTAGGGGATGCTGGGCACATGGCGGGGGGGGGTCTTTGTTTTTGTCAGGTTTTTACGCATATCAACATATATACTTGTGTGTGTGTATACATACATACATACATACACATTGTTTGAAGGGTGAGCCAAGGAACCTCTTCTATTTTTCAGCTTCATATGTGTATATATATATATATATATATACACATATACACACGTGTGTATAAGTATATACATACACACACACACATAATACATATATGCATATATGTGTGTGTTTATATAATTATGTATATACATATGTGTATGTATATATAGGTCAGGGAATTCTGGGCATTCCCTAGCCTAAACACACACACACACACACACACACACAGGGAGTTCAGTACCATGCCCAGACCTCCCTAGCCTATATATACAGACAGACATATATATATATATATATAGTACACACATATATGAATGTATCTATATATATGTGTGTGTGTGTATATCCCTAGCCTATATATACACGTGTGTGTATGTGTGTGTTTGTATCTATGTATATATAGGCTAGGGAGTTCTGGGCATGGTACTGAACTCCCTAGTCTGTCTATCTATCTATCTATCTATCTATCTATCTATAGGCTAGCCAGGGAGTTCAGTACCATGCCCAGAATTCCTTAGCCTTCTGCCCTGGCAGTTCAAGGGGGGGTTCAGTCCGAATTATTTCTGCCATGCAGATGCAGCCTAACAGGCCAAACTCTCCTCCTTCCCCCATCCTTGCCTTCCACTCCTTGAGGCGCTTTCCCTTGCTAGTTCCTTGGGGCCGGCAAAGATAGGGGCAAGGGAAAGCCCCACCATTCCTTTCAGGCGCCACTGCTTGGGATTTTCCTCCAGTTCCTTGTTTTGGAAGTCCCCCCCCTCCTTTAACTACAATGGTCTCTGGTCTTTTTGCAGGGACTCCCAAGATCTTGTTTCAGAGGGGGAGGGGGGGGTTGGAAGGCACCTGTTGCACCCAAGAAGGAGCTTTGCAGGAGCGTTCTGGGACTTTGCTGCACCCTCCTTGCCCCCATTTCCTTGAGTGAGCTGTTCAAAAGATACACCCTCCTCATGCACATTTCAAGGAACATAGACTGTGTGTGTGCGCGTATGGAATATATGTGCATGGACTCGTGAGTGCGAATGTGTATATAGTCATGTGTAACAGCATGGAATCATGAGAATATATAGTACATTGCAAAGCAATTACACACATGCACACACACCCTGCATGTACTCTTGACAGAGGGAGAATATATGCGTGTGTATGTATACATATATAACATTCATATGTACAGATGTGCACTCGTGATACCATGCAGAATAAATATATGTTGATGTGTGCCTTCAAGTTATTTCTGACTGATTGCAACCGCAAGTCATGCCTTATCATGGGGTTTTCTTGGTAAGTTTCTTGGGGTAGTGCCATTTTCTGGGGCCGAGAAAGTATGACTTGCCCAAGGTCACCTAGTGGGTTTCCATGGCCAAGATGGGACATATACAGATACACACACACACACGCACACACACACCTACCTATATACATACAGACATATACACATTCTGTTGCTTTGCAATGTACGTGACACACACATATGCACACAGAGAGATTTTCTCACAATTCTGTACTGCAGCATTTTTGATCTGATGTAATTTAATCCCTGCAAAGAAATCTGGCTCACATTTACAAGTTTTTATCAGGTTTTCATTTCTCCTTCCCTTGCCCCATATTTAACAGTGGCAAAACACTTAAGAATTCAATAAAAACATTCATTGTTAAATGCACAGGAGCCCAGCATGGGGGGAAGTTACCAACCATAGGCATGAAAATCCAAGCACCCCTGAAAGTTTAGGAGTGGTACCTGGTGGAAGCTAGTGGGAGAGAGGTAGGACCCAGAGCTTGGCAGACTTTGGATCTCATTGGTTTTGCAAACCTGATTACTGAGAAAATGCAGCCCTAATGGCCAGACTTGTAAAATGCTGGCTCTGTTCTAAAAGTAAATTATAAACTAAACCACATAACAGTTAACATGCTCGGTGCTATCTAGTGAATCTGGGCAAGTCTAAAACAAGGAAACTGGTTCCAGAGCGGTGAAGGCCAAGTCTGTTCAGCCTCAAAGAACAAGATACAGTAGCTTGGGGGGGGGAAATTGAAAGAATTGGAGCAAATATGTCTGTAGTGTCACCTAGTGGACATATGTAAAATATATATTTTCTCAGTATTTTGTTTGTGTGTGTCTCTTCAAATCATGTCAATTTATGGTGACCCCATGAATTTCATAGGTTTTCATCCAAGCACTAACCAGAGCTGACCCTGCTTAGTTTCCAAGATCAGAAGGGATTTGGTGCTTTTGGGGTATTTAAGACAGTTTCATAATATTAGCTTACACTTACAGTGTAACAATTCATCTAGTGAGTTTGCTCCTGAGTAGCATATAGCTCAAACACTTAAGACTAACTCATCATATTAAAAAGTAGTTGGCTTAAATTAGGGGTTAGCCTTCCAGAAGTGGGATCATGGGAATCATGATGCCCTTCAGATGTTGGGCTGCAGGTTTTACCATACATTATGATTATGATTATGATTTATTTATATCCCGCCCGCCTTCCTCCTGGTATAGGGACTCAAGGCAGCTTGGCGGTTTCCCATTCAAATAGTAATCAGGGCTGAATCTGCTTAGCTTCCAAGATCAGAGGGAATTTGGTGCCTTTGGCATATTTAGGCCACTCTCATTCATCAGCATTGGCTCTGCTGACTAGGCTAATGGGAGTTGTAGTCCAACAACCTCTGGAGGGCCATGTGAGTCCCACCTCAGCTTAAATAAAGGGGTTGTTACCGTTTGAACTGAAAGTTCCTCATAGTCCTTTTCTGAATTTTTGGTTGCTCAGTGTGGAAGAGAAGGCCACAAAATCATAACTTGAAAGAGTTGGAAGGTGACTAGCTCAGTCTCCTCCTCAGAGCAGGTTCTGAAAAGCAGAATGTAACTACAGCATCC
>NC_056522.1:334827012-334870606 GCF_019175285.1 Sceloporus undulatus
AAATTAAAATTTTGAAATTTGAAATTTTAATTTTAAAAAATTCTGGGCCCTCTCCTTTCTCTTCTCACTGAGCTTCATCCCACTCTCACCATCTCTCAAAAGGGAAGCAGATGAATGCCACAGCTCATTGCTGCCCAAAGGTAGGTGTTTGAGGAGAAGTGGTATCTTAGGTTGTCACCTGGTGTGATCCACACATCCTGCACCCCCTAGTGATGCCACTGCCAGGAAGGCCTAAAACACAGCAAAAATGTTCCCCACACAATGTAGAGGACATCTGGAGCACTTTAGTGTTTTTTTTTTTTTTTAAAGGAAACAGTGTGGCCCAATAAGGTCTCCTCAGGAGCTAATGGGGTCCTTAGCCTCCCATGGTTGTCCAACTCTGCTCTGAATAATAGAGCTTCAACAGAAATTTTCCACAAAGGAAAAGGATACGATGGATTGCTAAAAAGGCAAATGAGTGCATCTCAGAGCCTGACACAGATCAATCAAGCCTAAACTTTCACTAGAAACAACAATAACTAAACTGAGACTGTTGTACGTTGGACCTATCATAAGTGAACATGACTCACTGGAAAAGAGAGAGAGAATTGTTGGGAAAAGTGGAAGAAAGGAAGACTGCACTACATGAGCACTGATTCAGTCAAAGACATCATAGCCCCTAGTTTCCAAGACTTGAGGGGCAGGTGATGATCAGAGTTCATGAAGGTCTCTCATTCATGTGGTTGCCATATGTTGAAGTACATTTGGCAGCAAATAACAAAATAAAATCACCCAGGTGATTAACAGTTGTAAACGGCAGAGGAAAAACAACCTGCGTAGCTGGTTTTTAATATTCCATATCTAGTAAAACCATATTAATTGCTACTGATATTGATATAAATGGGCCAGTCTGTTCTCAGATATAATCAGTACAAATGGTATGAAGGGCTAAACTTCAGTGGTGTCGCTAATTATAGTGTCACCTGGTGGGGGAATGGTGCACATTTGTTCTTCAATTCCGGGGCTTTCTCCCCTGGAGAGGAAGACCAGGGATAGAGGAGCTGGCAAAGGCACACATGCACCCTTCTTTCACTGAGGAGTGTCACCCCTCTTCTGGGTGTCACCTGGTGCAATTCGCACCCCATGCTTACCATCAATGACACCACTGCTAAACATGCTGCTCTAGCTTAACTACTAGCATTCCATTTGTCATATTCCATTTTCTGCAGACTTTTAGGTTCAAACAGATGGAAGAAGATTTGCTGGTTTCCAGTTGCCATTCATCTGACTACACACAGTGACTGCCATGAAGGCTTTCACCTGAAAATTCTCAACTTGAAGTAGGAAATAGAACTTTTGCCTGAGCTGTTGGTTTCTGTTAAACGTGCGCACACCCCATAACTACAAAAACCCCTGAATAGCCTGAGATCTCAATTTTTAGTTGTGTTGCTTCAGAGAAACTGTATCTCTATATTGACTCAAACTATCTTACAGCAGCTGAGAGAGAATTTAAAATCAGTCTGGGTCCTGGAGCACCGAAAAGAGGCTACATGGGAAGATGTAATGTTCTCGTGCCACTTCTATAAGCAAAAGAATTAGAGGGTGGATTTCTTGATTTTCCCACTCTAATAGAAAGAGCTGCCTGGGAGTGTTACTGCGGTGCATCTAATTTACCAGAGGGTTCCCCCAGCTGTTACCTCCTGAGATCTACCTAATTATCCCTGTAGAGATCTGTTAACTCTGTCTTTCCAGTTAATCTCAAGAGCCAGGCGGGTCAGCCAACAGAGAAGAAGAAGAGGCAGCTTCACGTGCCCATTTGGTCTCCCCACGGCATTTTGCCAGGGGTGCCAGGGAAGCATTCAGAAGATGGCATACTTCATTTCAGCTAGTGAGAAATCATTTTTAGGCAATGCATATCTTAAAGCTGCTAATCATTGGATGTGTGTGTGTGTGTGTGTATAAATGTACAATATCCCAGAGAGCTAGTGTTGAGTAGTGGTTTGGGTGTTGGAGACCAGTGTTTGAATCCCTGCTTGGTCAAGGAAACCCACTTGGCGATCTTGGGCAGGTCACACTATCTTAGAGGAAGATAATGACGTATCCACTCTGAACAGAAATCTTGCCAAGAAAACACCATGATAGGGCCAACACAAGTTGGAAATGACTTGATGGCACTCATCTGTCTATCTATCATCTATCTAATCTAATCTAATCTAATCTAATCTATTCCCAGCATTTTTTATAATGCAAAGTGAATTCTGTCATACTTGTAAAGACCAAACAGGAATATAAGTACAAGAGGCCTGCCCCAAAGAAAAAGGTAACCTCATTCTGAAATGCATTCCAAAAGTGATGATCTTTTTGTTGCAAAGCAGCAAAGTAAAGCAGTAACCACTGGTTCCAAGCACATCTGAGCATAAGCTTGTCTGAAAGAACTATTAGAATTGTTATAAACCAGGGGTGGGGCCACGTGCCACCCTGAAAGTTTACTTTAGTGGCTCTGAAACCACTTTCTGCCATCCCACAAAGTCTCCAAGCTCACCCCATTTTAAAATACTTTGGAGCAATTTGTGTCTGCAAACTGTATCCAAAGCCCCCCCACACACACACACACATGTGAAAATGCACAAAAACACTCTTCCCTGGCACCCCAAGGATCCCATACTCCCCCTCAATTTTTGGACATATGCTGGCCAAAATCACAACCAGAAGTGACACTGTGTCACTTGCAGTTGCCATTTTGGCCTATAGAGGTACAGTACTGAAAAGAGGGTACTGTCTGGTGAGTGTAGTGGAGGAGGCGGTCAGGGGTAGGAAGCTGGCCCCTGGCCTCCATGCAACCACACTTTAAATAAATCTAGATACCATAAGACCCAGGTGCCTGAACTAAGGTGCCGTTCCCACTTGGCAGATAAAATGGATTATATTGGCGCGATTCTGATTCAGATTATGTTCCGAGACTAATTCAAATTTTTTCCATCATTTTCATTATGAAAAGGGGCAAATTACCTCGATTTATTTAGACTCTGTTTTCGTTCCCATTTATTTTAAATTGCTGTATTTTAAAGCGGATTAATTTGCTCCCTGTTCCCATTTGTGTCTGCAAGCTGTCAATCAAGTGCGTAGGCTTCAGAGTCACAAGTGTCATCACCTGATTCGAAACACTGTGACACGGGTTATTTTGCTCCCTGTTCCCATTTCTGTTTGTTTGTTGTTGTTGGTTTTTGGGCAGCCAATGAAAATTGGCTGCAAAGACTGTGCTGTGTCTCCCCAGATTCCCCTTGGGAAAGAGAGAAGGCTCAATCCTCCCCTCAGATCCCTGGGTGTCCAGGCTCTCCTGTGTCTCCCCAGATTCCCTTTGGGAAAGAGAGAAGAGAAGGCTCAATCCCCCCTGAGATCCCTGGATGTCCAGGCTCTCCTGTGTCTTCCCAGTTTGCCTTTGGGAAAGAGAGAAGAGAAGGCTCGATCCCCTCTCAGATCCCTGGGCGTCCAGGCTCTCCTGTGTCTCCCCAGATTCCCTTTGGGAAAGAGAGAAGAGAAGGCTCGATCCCACCCTCAGATCCCTGGGTGTCCAGGCTCTCCTGTGTCTTCCCAGATTCCCTTTGGGAAAGAGAGAAGAGAAGGCTCGATCCCACCCTCAGATCCCTGGGCGTCCAGGCTCTCCTGTGTCTTCCCATAGTTCCTCTGGGAAAGAGAAAAGGAGCCTCCATTCCCCCAAATCCCTTTGCCTCCCCCATTGCTCCCTGGGCTGTCTGGGGGGGCGATCAAGCAGGCATGTACTGCAAAGCCCATCTGCTGCTCAGGTGCTCAGGCGCTCAGGCAAAGGTGAAAAAAGAAAAAATAATAGTAAAAATGGTGTTCAATGGGTCTCCTCACACATTGGTCTATGATTGTGGAACAGAGGGGTGGTTGCAATCCACCAGGGTAAAGGCTATGTGAATAGAAGAAAATGGTGCTGGCGATTCAGAAAGAGAACAAAGAGGGTGACACCCCCAGGCCAGCCCCTTGAGCCCCATCTCCAGGTTCCTGAATCAGACACCCTTTCGTTCCCATTCATTTGCCCCGAATCAGACTCAGGAGGCACAGGAAAACTTGCTTTAAAACCACTGTTTTTTAAAACCAATTTATCGACCTATAATGCAGGTTTTCCTAGATAAATCGAATCGGATTTTAATCTCAATGGGAACGATTTCGGAGCAATGCGGGTCGGATTTGCGCTCAAATGGAAACGATGCACCCATGATTCGCATCCAGACCCGCATTATAGGCCAGTGGGAATGGCCCCTAAATTTCACTTAGTGAGGTTTATGAGAAGCAACCATCCATTGTTGTACAGACATTGCACATCGTCTCAGCAGCGCCACCTTGTGGTATTACAGGGCTATAGAAGCACCCTTTGCCACAAACATTTAGCTCCTGAAGTAAAGTGCATGCAATAAGCTGCAAAGAGGTCCATCATGCCTGATGTTTGGGACTTAGACTAGAGGATAAGGTTCAGATCATTTGTTTGGCCTCAATAAGAAGACAGAAAGAGAAAGTGGAATTGCCAAATGGATGCATGTTTCGTTCAAGCCATTTGGTTCTCCAGGGTTTTGAACTTGGTTGTTGTGTGCCTTCAAGTAAGTGAACCTATCATGTGGTTTTCTTGGCAGCATTTGTTCAGAAGAGGTTTACCATTGCCTTCCACTGAGGCTGAAAGCATGTGACTTGCTCAAGGTCATCCAGTGGGTTTCCATGGCTAAGCAAAAAATTAAATTCTGGTCTCCAGAGTCACTAGAAACCTTGCAATCCCTTACCACTGACTGTGATCAGTTCAGCTTGTTCGAGCTGTAGCTCAAAACATCCAGAGGACCAAAAATTTCCCATTCCTTTTTTAGCCCTTTAAGGATTGACACTAGTACTTTGATATAGAACCAGAAACTAGTTAGAAATCCTTCAGCGTATGTTTTTATACACTTCCTTTGGCTTACAATTGTCAATAGTTAGCTGTTGCACCCTGGAATTGCAGATACTTCCATACATTTTAAAGTTTGCCTTATGCATGGTATTAATTTAATCTAACCTTGAGAATGCTACGGCATGGATTAAAGGGAGCTCCCTTACGATAAAAACAGTTCAGACATGGAAGGAATTTTTCTGAGTGATTGTAAGATTCTTTTTTCTTGGATGTTTGTTTAATTTGTATCACAGCTTTCTCCCATTACATAACCCAAGATAGCTTCCAAGATTGATAAGATTTCCCAGTTATCTTGCTTAATCACCACACCACAGCAGCATTTTCTCTTAGGCCCAGTCTATTCTATGGTTCCATACAAAGCCAACTATGTCTAATTTGGGACGGACCAGAGTTATATAGCAATTGGTCCCACACAGAATTTTCACTGGTTTTTGCTAAATCACGCATACAAACTGAACATATTAAGTAAGAAGTGCCAGTAGATAGCTGCAATCATTGAAATGCCCATGAAATATTTTAGATTGCCACATTCTCATAATCAGCGGTGCACCTGGCATTTAAACCATAATGACCTTTGAGGTTAATTAGACTGCATGAAACGAATTACACTCCAGGAAGGAAATCAGCCTTTGTAGAAACATGCTTTCCCAGGTGTTGTAAAAGGTAACACTTGCCTTCATATGTTTACTACAGGGTGGCCTTCCCCAAACTAGTATCCTTCAGAAGTACTGGACTCCTGTAGACATAAGACATAAAGAGCCAGCATGATGTAGTGGTTTGAGTGATGGACTAGGACACTGGAGACAAGGATTCAAATCCCCACTTGGCCATGGAAACCCACTGGGCAAGTCACACTCTCTCTGCCTCAGAGGAAATTTTCTGCTAAGTAAATCCCATGAGAGCTTCAGTTTAGGGTTGCCCTACGTCAGAAATGACTTGAAGGCATGTAAACAACAACAAAATCACAGGATATGCTGGTGAAGGATAATAGATGTGGTACGCCAACACAAATGGGGGGGGCAGGGTAGACAAAGTTGCTATATAGGATCATTCTGGATGACCAAAAATGTGTTTTATTTTTAAATTATCTTTTCTTTCCCCACCCCCAGGGTTTGTGGACATTGTTTTGGGGTGGGTACATGTTTTTAGGACAGAGTGAGAAGTAGGTTCCAGCACCTGAGAGTTAGTAAACACATTGTCCAGAAATGGTAAAGGGTGGATGCAGACTCGGTCTCCTGAGGAGAGAAGCACTCTTTTTGTCTGTAGGAGGCTCTGCTCCCAGAAAGTGCCTTTGCCTAGTTTGGAAGGTTGTGTCAACTTGTCTCCATTTTCTGGAGCCAATCTACTGTCTCAAAGATGTAATAATAATAATAATAATAATAATATAGATGATGTCTGAAATTTTGTTAGTTCCAACTAGAGATATTGAATTAATTGTTGGGGGTGAATCAACACTTACGTAAATCCCATTAGTTCAATGGGTAAATTCAATGGGTCAGCTGTAGCTAGAACTAACAATATAACACACTTTGAGACTGCTTTAACTGCCCTGGCTCCATGCTAGGGAATTCTGGGAGCTGTAGTTTTGTGAGACACTTAGCCTTCCCTGTCAGAAATAGCTTTGGGACCACAATAAACTACAGTTCCCAGAATTTCCTAGCATTGAGCCAGGGCTGTTAAAGCAGTCTCAAAGTGGGTTATTTCTTCAGTGTGTTTTGGATCCTAGTTTTTTGTGGGATTTTCAGGCCAGAAGGATTTATTCATGATGTTTCGCCTTCATCCGTGGCTGGCATCTTCAGAGAATGGTGGCATGGAGGTGTGTGGGGTATATATACTGTGTAACCCTTGGCTGAGAAGTGATTTACATACTCCAGCAAATGTTGTACTCAGCGAAGGCCTCAGAAGTTTACTGCATACTATACAGCTGTGGTCAAGTCTGCATAGGGACCAAAAAATGCAATGGTCAAACATGAATCAAGGAACACGAGAGACACTGCAGACTGGGCCAGTCACAAAAAATCGGCAGTATCAGAACATGTTATAAACTAATTGGGGCATAAAATGCTATTTGAAAGCACTGACATTCTGGACCATGCCAACAACTATCAAGCCAGAAAGCACAGGGAAGCCACTAAAATCCACAAACACCTAGACAACTTCAACAGGAAAGAAGAAACCCTGAAAGTAAACAAAGTTTGGTTACTATTCCTGAAAGACACCAAAATTTCAGTTCATGCAAATGAACATCATCCAGAGTCAGGGGGTTTCCCAGCAGACAGTGGATCATTAACTAAATAGACACAATCCTCTTTGCATGTCCTCCCACCCTGAGGCTTTGCCATTCAAGAGTAAACTAACACAGAGATTAACATGTAAATTACTTCCTCTCAACCAAGGGTCACACAGTTTGTATACCCCACTCACTTCTGTGCCACCATTCTGTGCAGATGCCAGCCAGGAATAAATTCTTCTGGAACACGGCCACATACCCTCCCCCGCAAACTCACAAAAAACTATGAATGATGGCTGTGAAAGCTTTCAACTTCACAATATAATTTAGACCAATAATAACATTATAAGAAGAGGGGAGGATCTAGAGTTCAAAATTTCAAGAACTTCGGATTATAAAATTGACTCATCGCTTAAGCTGCCTGTATGGGTCTAAGACTGATAGTTTTCAGAGTTAGAAGGAGCTCTTAATTTGCTGACACTTATTTATCTTTAAAAGAACAGCTTGACAAAAAGGCTTGTACTGTTGTAGATCCATCATAACACAGCAGGTGTCACTAAGACACACACTCAAGATGAGCCCCTGTGGCTTTAGTCTCCAACAACTCTTCCACCTCTGAAATCAAGTCTCTTTTTCAGGCTTCTCAGTATCATGATACATTTGAGCCAGGATCAAAATCTTTTTTAAAAAATAAAATAAAATAAATGCAAGCTATTTGCTGCAATCTAATTGTGACCGAGTCGAATTCTTGTACCTAATCAAATGAAACGAAATGTTATTCGCTAGATTGCAATTAGCATTCACCAACAAATTTAATTGTGAAGATTTATTCCCACACATGGATAATGGGAAAGCATTTAGATAATTACAAGTGTCTAGTGCCTTTCCACTGCTAATTGCTTTTACTGAATGATTCATTTCAAGGTCTGCAAGTGAAACTTTTATTAGGGATGTGATGGAAAGACGGTCTTATGGCAAACAATTGGAAGGTGTGTGTTTACAGGGTCCTTGCTTCACAAAAGACATCTTGAATGTGGGAATTCCAGCTTTTCTGTTATTTCTCATTCACAAATACATACCTCACCCTTGAAATCCACACGTTTTCCATAATGCTTCCTATGATATGAC
The DNA here is from genome assembly GCF_019175285.1 of Sceloporus undulatus. Lineage (NCBI taxonomy): Eukaryota > Metazoa > Chordata > Lepidosauria > Squamata > Phrynosomatidae > Sceloporus > Sceloporus undulatus. The sequence goes on from NC_056522.1 coordinate 334,835,307, forward strand.
AATATTGATGTGGTAAGGAGAATGTGGACAGAATTTTTTCCCCTCCTTTACACAAAATGTATAGTTTGGAGTCACTGGTGGTATAATGTCAAATTTCAATGTGCAAACTCTCATCATAATAGCATAAAAGCTTGGGAAAGAGGGTTTTCTTTTCTCTTTTGGACACAACTGCCAGGATAAGATGTTCCATGTCCTTTTCAGCAAGTGTATTTATAGTGCAAGAAAGGCCACTTCATCACAAACAAGAAGTGTAAAACAACTCTTACTTTCTGGAATAGTCTGTGGAATTCCTAATACTCTTCCATTTGGGATTCATTCTTGAGGCTGTTCAGCTTAATACAGGCAAGAGGCTCAAGGACTATATCCCTAGAGGAACTGCACCTGTTTGTTCTTTTCTTTTTTTTAAAAAAAAGTCTGACTGTAGATTTTGTAAAGAATTTCCAAGAAAGAGCAAATTTTGCAAAATCATCACAGCCCTCTACTTTTATTCAGCATGTTCCAATATGAAACTGATCTGGAAATGTTTTACATTTGTCTTTTCGGGGGAAGGGGGATACTATTGCCTGTTTTAATAAATGCTGTTTTGTTTTGTTTTTGTTTTGTTTTTTTGCATTCTGAGGAACAAGATAATGATTTATAAGGTTGTTTTGTTTGGAGCGCCACAGCTCATTTAAAGTTTTTCCCTTTTCTTTTTCAGAATTGTTTTAATTTCTCAAAGTACCTGCATTTGGCTGAATTCCTGTAAGTTACTGACCTTGTGCAGTTAGTTTTGTTTTATTTCTCCCTTCTCTGGACATAATGAGAGCTTAGAGGTTTTATAGGTGTGAAAGTTGGACAGTGAAGTAAGCTGTCTGGAAGAATTTCAACTCATTTGAAATGTGATGCTGGAGAAGAGTTCCATGGATACTGCAATAAATACAAATAAATGGGTTGGAGGACAAATCAAGCCTGAACTCTCAAGAGAAGTAAAGATGACGAAACTGATTACTAATGGTTTCAATCAAATATTTTGATTGTCATATTTCGGACATACTACAAAGTGATGTAAAGTACAGTATAAAGTAGTAGGAAAAGAAAGAGATCATAGTATAGGTGGATTGATTCAATCACGAAAGCCATGGACTGAATCTGCAAGACTTGAAGAGCGCAGTTGGTGCCTGGGGATCTTGGAGGTCTCTCCTTCCTAGGGTCATCATAAGTTGAAGTTGGCTTGATGGCAAATATCAACAACAGAGGTGTTATCTCTTCTTTTATCCCTTTTCTCTTGCTGTGAGCCCATGTTTTTATTGGGAGTCACTCCTAGCTTTCACTAATTTTGTGTATTCTTGGCTGCAGTTTTTTTAAAAATGAAATATGGAGTTAATTGGAGCTCTTGCCCATTGTTTTTCTTATTTTATAACATTTTAACTTCTCCAGTTCTTGCCACTTTATGGATTTAAACTGGTAGCAATGAAAGAATTGACCTGGAAAATAATCCCTGTAGTATTTCAGCTCAATTTTGCTTTATATGCTGCAGAACTTCCACTTTCTTCCCCTTTATTTTTTGATTGAAACCATTATCTGAATGAAAAGAAACAATGACCAACAGTGGCCTGAAATTGCACACTGGTGTTTTTGTTTGTAAACCACCTCAAGAGGATGATATCAATTGATCTAATAGGTCTGAGTCCTTTAAGGAAACTCTGTTTTGAGACAGGAGCTTCTAGGATTTTGAAGGAGACATTTTGAATTATGAAACATTTCACTAGCCTATTTTCCACTGCTTTTGACTCAAAACTGCATTGGCTGGTCAAATCTGGATCTTTTGGCGAGGCCATTTCAAGCTGCCCACACTTTAAGATAGGCACTTTAAGATATTTCCTCTGCACTGCCTTTCCTTTACCGGTTAGCCCACTGAAATCAGCATTTTAGTAATTTGTGTGTTTTCCTAGTACTTTAATCTTGTATGTACAAATGTGTGAACTTCATTTCAATGAAATTATAGGTCCTTATTTCCAAGTAAATGTTTTTAGATCAGGTTTAGTAGATGATGAAATCACATGGAATCCAGCCATGATTTCACGAATCCTTCCTTTTTCTAAAGATGCTTCTCTGCAGTAAATGTCATAAAATGTTCAGAATAAATAATTATTCCTAACCTATACCATCCATCTCAGTGCCCACTGTCTACTCTAACATTCCTGGAATACCACAGTGTCTTATGGCACAAATATTGTCAGGGACAGAACATTCTTTTTATATGATTCCATAAAATTCTCTTTTCCTTTTGCTGCGTTCACTATTTCTCCATGGGATCATACTATATGGCTGTAATTTTCACAATGGCTGGCAGTAGCCAGCTGTTTTTCCCTCCCTCCCTCCTTTCTTTCTTTTTATTTTGGCTTGTTCTCTGCTATCTAATCTTATACTTTGCAGTATAAGATAATGCAGATTGTGCAGAATATGGCCCAAGAACCAGTTTAGCACTGCTTAAAAACCAAGGTTATCAATGAACTTGTCTAAACTTGGACTCAGAGAAGAACCTCTGGGGTTATAGACATTCACCTCAAAAGAGAGACTAAAGGTGCATCTACACTGTAGAAATAATGCAGATTGACACCATGTTAAGTGCTGTAACTCCATCCTGTGGAATCTTGGGAACTATAGTTTTACAATGTCTTTAGCCTTCTGTGCAAAAGCATGCTGCTACCGTACAAAACTACAAGTCCCAGGATTTGGTAGGATGGAGTCATGGCAGTTAAAATGGTGTCAAACTGCATTATTTCTCCAATGTAGGCATCTCACTTATAAAACTCTGAAGTTTTAAACTCAAGATCAGATTAAAATGTGAGCCAATGGAAAAAAAATCTACTATGAAGACAGTTTCTGTTAAAATGCTGGCAGTTATCCAAATGGCTAGAGACCCAGGTCCCACAGGACTGCCCCATCCCCAGAGCTTTGAAAAGTTTCATTTAAAAGACTACACATTCAAGTTTTTTTGATTCTATGATTCTATGACTATAAGTTGAGAAATTTATGCCCCCCAAAACACCCTAAAATCTTGGGTCAGCTTATAGAATCATAGAACCATAGCGTTGGAAGAGACCACAAAGGCCTTCCAGTCCAACCCCCCCTGCCATGCTGGAACTCTCAATCAAAGCATACCAGACAGATGGCCATCCAGCCTCTATTTAAAGACCTCTGAGGAGGGAGAGTCTACCACTCTCCCCAGAGGTATGTTCCACTGTCAAACAGCCCTTACTGTCAGGACGTTCCTCCTAATGTTGAGGTGGAATCTCTTTTCCTGTAGCTTGCATCCATCTATTCTCTGGAGCAGCAGAAAACAAGCTTGTTCCATCCTCAGTATGGCATCCCTTCAAATATTTAAACAGGGCTATCATATCACCTCTTAACTGTCTCTTCTCAAGGCTAAATGTTTATACCCAGCTACCTAAGTCTTTCCTCATAAGGCATGGTTTCTAGACATTCCACCATTTTGGTCGCCTTCCTTTGAACACGTTCCAGTTTCTCAACATCCTTTTTGGGTCAATACACTATTATTACTGTACTTAGAAAGGAACTGAAATAAGCACTGTGGTGATGCCCCACTCTTCCCCATTTGTCATGCCTGGAGGCAGGAGTTTTTGTGAATGTGTGAAAGAGTTTCCTTCCCTTGACTTCTATATGAGGCTGACTTGTACAAGAGAATATACGGTAAACCTACATCTGTCTAAATGCTTTACTTGCACGATCATGGTGTAGACTTCAAACCTGCAGCCAGAATCTCTCTTTTTGACTCATGTCTCCCATGGAACTGCAAGAAAGTTATTTTGCATATTCAACATCCAGTAAAATCACATCAAATATACAACAAGAATGGCATAATCTTATGTGAATCTGTTTTTTCTCCTCTAAGGAAAGTGAATTTATTTTCTTGCTATGGCATGATGCTCTTCTTTTGTTGTGTATTATGATAAGTACATTACATTAGTGGTTTATTTCATGAACCTGTGGGCATCAGGAGCAAATTGTTATCAGAGTTCTCTGTCAACAGCCTATCATCCTCTGGGTATGATAAAAGTGGCAGTGAAAAAAATAAGGAAAATCAAAACAAAACAACATTAATTACAAAGGCATTTGGATTGGTGGGGTAACTAATAATTGGACTGCTTTGCTTTGTTTTCTTCAGCCATTTTACTCTGCTCTTCAGCTAAAAAAGACATACCGGAATTGCTTACACTGAGAGGGAGAATGATGATGGTCAGAGGCAGCCTCACCAATTAGGTCAGCATAAGAAAACCCTAAAACCTACATCCCCAATTTTTTTGATCAAGATCCTATTTTTAAAAGGTGTAATTATTACGAAGACCATGTAGAAAGTGATGTTAGCATCACAAAGAACTCATAGTGGTTGATAGCAGTGGTGAGGAAAAGAGAAGTAGTTCGCCACCTGCAAGCTACCTATTCCTTGAGGGGTTAGAGGAGGATGTTGAAGCCAAGGTTCCCTGAGAATTTGGCAGTTGCTAACCTCCCAAATGTTTTGTTCCAAGGACACCCCTCCCTTAGTATTCAATGAATAGACAATTTTTAGGTCACTGTTGCCTTCTCCCATTGCTGCTGCTGCTACTGCCATCTCTGCAAGCACAAAGAATGTCAAACCACTTGCAAAACAGATTGCTATGTGAGCAGTTTGCCACTTAGAGGATCTCAGCCCTTGAAAGAGAGAAAGAAAGAAAGAAAGAAAGAAAGAAAGAAAGAAAGAAAGAAAGAGAATAAGAGCCCTTTAAGGGCTGCGAGAAGAATTTTCACCATGATTCAGAGGCTCTTTAACATATTTTAAGCAGCGAGGGAGCTTTCCCCCACATTGTAAGTGACTTGTGGTCACATTCTGGTTGTGAAAAACCCTGTCCTAAGCCTCTAAAATAAGCCAGTAGGACTACAAAGAGACCAGGGAAAATTTTCCCACCTGGTTACTAGAACATGCAAGGAGGATGCTTTTTCAATCTTCTTCCAATATATTTTCTTTACAAAAAAGTATGTAGTGTAGAGTATGTGCCAGAATGGAGCCCTCCCATGACTTGTGTATGTGTGTTTGTGCATGTGTGCATGCCCCCTGGACATGGGGTAGTTGCCTAATCTTGCGCTAGGTTGAATGAGACAGCTACTTGGGTACCAAATGTTGAAGTTTGGCATGGTGCTTTAGGGTGGAAATGTGTGGGTCACATGGGTCCCTGAGTCCCCTAAGTAAGCCTGATGCCTTCTGGTGCAACTCAGAAGACTTTCCAGTCACTAGCAAGTAAGAGTCACCTGTCAGTCTGGTTACTTGTATAGGAAGGGGCACCATCTTGTGTGTGTATGTGATTTTTTTTTAAAATGTAAAATACTTTGAGCTGGCCCTGCTCACAGATTTCTGGATTAAACACACAAGAGAAACAGATGGGATGAGAGGGGAACAAAAGCAAAAAGAAAAGCCCTAGTTCTTAGTTTTAAAATTCTTACAATTACCATCTCACTGTAATGGAGAACAGTTCAAGCAGAAGAAGAGCTAAATTGTTGCTCAGGATTGCTGATGGGGTGACCATGCTTTCCTTCTCTTGCTTGCCCCAACTTGGTGGTATGGGTGCTGCCAGCTTACAGTTGATGGAGGGAGACACCTGCTGGAACTGGAATCAAAGGAAAGATTGACAGAAGGGATTCTTTGCTACAAGCATTGGAATACCTTTCCCCATGTGCTGCTTGCAGGCTGCAGTCTCAGATGAGGGACACTCTCTTATGTTATTTCTCTTTCAGCAGTATGACATCACTCCATGTAGAACACTTGCAGATCAGTGGGGAGTCTCAATCCACAATTAGTAAACCAAGGGGTTAAATTTCTATGTAGCCACCTAGCTCAGTAGCAGAGTACAGAATCTCAGATTGAATATCTGGTATCACCAGTTAGAAGAATCAGGTAGGAAATGATGGGAAGCATCTCTGCCCAAAGAGCTTCTGGATTAAACAGAATATTGCATTAGACAGAACAAACAAGATATAGGAGCTTATCCCATGAAAAATAAGCTGTCTTACCTCTTCTGCCTTGAATTCAGTAGCCAGGATGCCCCCAGATGTTATCATACCTAAACCACCACCTATCTAGCTGGGATGCTGCCGCCTGAATGCATCCCAGGTCGAAGCCTTGCTCAGCCAGCACTTTTTCAAAGCTGGGGAGCTTCCGACTTCAAAAATTGGCCAGCTGAGCAAGATATCGACCCAGGATGCACCTGGGTGGTGGCATCCTGGCAAGATAGGTGGCAATTTAGATATGATAACATCTGGGGGCATCCTGGATCCTGAATTCAAACCAGAAGAGGTAAACCGGCTTATTTGTTCATGTGATAAGCTCCCTAGATAGACAAAGAGTGTGACTTCCCCTTTGTTACACTAAATGTGTGGGCTAGCTTCCACAGAGAGTAGCAATTATCTTCAATTTGTTTGGAGAACACTATGGAAGAGGGGGTAACATAATATGCAGGATGCAATACCAGCTACAGTGGCATCACCAGGGGGTGCAGTGGTGCAGCCTGAACCAGGTGACACCCCAGAAGGTATCAGGCCTTCCCTTGCATGCCTTCGCATGCCCCCCTGCATCATTCCTGTGTGTGCTTCCACAACCCATGCCATCTCGTGTTCCCCCGTGCACAGTTCTATCCCTGAGTTCTCCCAGGTTCCCACCCTGCACTTCCCCATGCCCGTTTCCTCCATCCTGTCCTGTCCTTTTCCTCATCAGGAAAAGGACAGGGCAGCACAAGGAGAGGAAGCATGCATAGCCTCTGGAAACCAAGCCCCCTGGAAGCCCAGCCCCCGCACCAGGGGACTCCACTGGCCAGCTATACCAGTAATAACTGATAGAGACCCCAAGCATGTGAATCTATATAAACTTTTATTAGAAGAAACATAAAGAGCACACACATCCAGGTAACAACCAACACAGAAAACTATCAAATGAAAGAGTGAAATGGAATAGCAGACTTAAAGATTTAGGAAAGGGGGTGCAGTTACCTATCTTGAAGGAAAGATCCACAGACAGACAGAAAGTAGAAAGGCTCAAGCCATGAAGCTTGAGTGAACAGGTTTTGGAGGGGAGCAATGGGGACAAAGGAACTCAGAATGAGACCCAAGGACAACAGTCATGGTGTAAGTGTGGGGAGGAGGAGCAGACTGCAGAAACATTCACAAGAAGGTTTAATTTTGGGGGTAATATTTATACCCTTAACCCATGAGAGTTCAGTAAGAAACCAAAAGTTTGACGGTACCTGAGAAGGTCTCTAAAGTGAAGAATTTGTTTAGTATTTGGGAAATGAGATTGTGATTGGTGATCCTTCATGGATTTTACAGCACTTACACAAAATGTGGATTCCCCCCAAATATGAGGACAGGCAGGGGGTGTTGAGGAGCTCATAAAAGATAAAAGGGGTTTTTGGTCTAGTTTGATTTTGCAGAACTCATCTTAGGCAGTTGGTTTCCATCAGAAATACAGAATGTGATGTATGTGTGTATGATGGTGCTCTTTTTTGCAAGCTTCCTCCTTCCCATGCCTTTCTGCATGGCTGCCATTCACACACCCCATATCCAGTGCTATGTATGTCATTGCAGACCACATCCACTCATGGTGATGCTTTAATGTTGCATCAAACTGTATCTGGATTGATAACTGTATCAAGGGATTTTTAGAGCATTAAACCTTATGTCCCTATATTCTGAAAATACGAGATAAACAATGACACGCAAAGATGATTGAATAGTACAGAAAAGAGAGATTGCAAGTTCCAAAGCAAATGTTAAGTAAAAGAGGAAAGAAAGGTGGTAATAGACTGCACATCATAATACCAAATGTAATGTGGTGGTGAGGTTGAGTGTCAATAATACACAGATATTACAGGGATATTTTTTCTTTGTTTCATGTTGTTGTGTATTATAGTCAAGATTGCTGAATGCAGACTGTTTTAGTAATTTCAAAGAACTTAGTGCTGCTTTGCTGTCACATTTTATCATCAGGTTTCCTGGGTCAATATAGGAAAAACGCCAGTCGTTTTCAGGTGTGAACTAACATACATCGAGTTTGCTTGAAGTTGGAGAAGGTGATAAAAGTAAAGCACATTGGAAACACACATCAAAACAAGGATGTGATTGTCATTAGGAATGGTTGGTGGATAACCACTATTGATTTTAGACATTTAATTTGATTTGATGGGTTTTACTACAATTAACACAGGGATTTGTAACTGCCTGACTCTTAATTTTATTAACTAGGAAAACAAATTATGAAATTAAATCTACATTTAACATGTAATTTAAATTTGGTAGAACGTTTTTGAATCTTAACAGGTTTTGTTAATTTCTTCAATGTTAATAGTACCAGGTTTACTTCCTATTTTGATCTTCTTCCATTGATCAGAGTGAGTTTTCTTCTTTCTGCACTCAAAAGGTATGGTGATATTTAGGGTGAATGTGGCTGGCTTGCGTATACATAATCCTCAACAGATGGCTATCATATTTCGGAAATATGAAACATCTTTCTTTGCCCACATAATGCTAGTTATTGAATATAAATTGAAGGCTTAAATGTAAACCTGAAAATAAACTACTGTCTCATTTCAACATTTGCCAACTAGAGATTGCATTTCCTGCAGATTGGCGTATCCTGTGGTGAGCCCCATTGTTAAGGCTGCTATTTTCCTGACTCAAATTTTGTGCCTTTAATAGAGACTGGAGACTGGCTGCACTAGTATTGCAGAAATAATCCAGGTTGATGCCACTTTAAGTACCATGGCTGAATGCTATGGAATTCTGGGAACTGTAGTTTGTTGTGGCACCAGAGCTTTCTGACAGAGAAGGCTAAATGTCTCACAAAACTACAGTTCACAGAATTCCATAGAATTGAGCCATGGTAGTTAAACTGACATCAACCTGGATTATTTCTGCAGTGTGGAGGCAGCCTCTGTTAAAGGCATGAGACTGAGTCCCATGGGCTGCATACACCCTCAGACTGTTTTGAGGTCCCCAGGGCTCCCAACAATTTTTTTTAAAAATTTTTTTGAGGGGAAATAGTCACAAATGGTCATTTTGGGCCCAGACCTTTTTTTAAAGCAAAAAGTCAACCAGAACCAGTCCACTTTCTGTTGAAAAAATGGTGCTCCCTGGGCTTAAAATTGAACTTCATCCAAGGATATTAAAAGAATTTGCAAATGTAATCTCAGAGCCACTGGCAATAATCTTTGAGAACTCTTGAAGAACAGGATGGGTTCTGACACAGTAGATCCTTTGAATTTCGCTGCCAGGGATGGGAAACTAGAAGGGAGAAAGAAAAAAGGGGAAGCTGTCATTGACGTGAGGCTAACATTCGCATGAAAGTGGAGGCAGGCTCCCTTCTTGCCCCTGGAAGTGCAAAGATTCAGGATGCCTTCAGAGCCCCACTGGGCATGTGCAAGGGTCCCAATTTGAATCGTTGGAACCCCCATGTTATGCACCGATGTGGAACTACAATTTGCACTCACTCCGCTTTGCCTGAATCCGCATCACGTGACTTCCTTCTATTTGATTCCCCGTCAGTCCGGAAGGGTAATGCAACAGCAACCAGGTATGAAAATACATTCTCGTTATCACGTCAGTGCGAATGACCCAATCTGCAGAAGCCCCAGATCTGAGCTTGTCTGATAAACGCCAGAGAGTCTGTGAACATTTAGAAGGGAATGCCATAATCACAAAAAGTCAACATGGGTTTCAGAGAAACAAATCATGCCAGACTAATCTGATCTCTTTTTTTGATAAATTTACCAGCTTGGTATATGAAGGGATTTTTTTTTAAAAAAAAAAGACATAGCATATCTTGATTTCAGTAAGGCCTTTGACAAGGTTCCCCATGATATTCTTGCAAACAAGCTTGTAAAATGTGGGCTAGACAATGCAACTGTTAGGTGGATTAATAATTGGTTGACCAGCCGAACCCAAAGGGCTTAATACCTTCACAATTGGAATAAATTCATAAGCTGAAGCTCTTCCATTGCTATTTCTTTCTAGTGGAGAAAAAATCGATCTAGTGAATTTCTGTCTTCTCTGCAACTGAGCATAGAGACTTTGTCATGAATAAAAATATCAAATTTTAATTACGTCACCAAAAGTATGTTGATTTCATAACTTCAGCTAGTAAATCCAGTACTGATATTTTACTCTCATCCTATTGTCACCTTCCCCAATAAGAAATTTTAGTATTTCAGAGTATTGTTTTGTTGAAGAGTTCACACAGAAATAGCTAGGCTTGCCACCTCAAGAGTTTTAAATAATGCTTCTGATTTTCAGATACCTGCCACATAGGGGTTGTGTTTTTTTTTGCCCCATGCAGACAAAAACAGTTGTTGAGACATAAAGTATTCTGCCAAACCTGTTGCCTTTTGCCATTGTAATGTATGGTGCTGAAACAACACCAACAATAATAAAAAGATGCCCCCATGCTGTTTTGTGGCTAAAACATGATGCAAGAAATTAGTGCAAGTGATAGATGAGAACAACCCCTCCAACTACTCAATGGTGGGAAAGCAGCATCTGCACACTTCACTTGATTCTGTCTAGGAAGGAGAAGAGGAGATGCCATGAAAGTAAGGCATTGAAGGACCTGATTCAGATATTCACAGACAGTTCATCATAGAGCAGCCAGAGATTTCATTCGGGAATGCTCAGGGACCAGGAATGATCCAAAGAAAGTTACAGGAAACATTCTTTATCACATAATCTATGAAAGAAATAGAGAGCTCTTGCCATCGTTATCTACTCCCAAATCAATTTTGACTTATAGCAACCTTGGGAATGAAAACCTCCAAGGTTTATTTCTCACCCACCTCTCTCCCTAGATCAAGGTGTGGAACAGCAAGCAATGTACGTACATCATACAACATCAGTTAAAATATACAATATTAATTTAAATGAGCAAATAAGACAAATATTAAAACAATAAAATTCACAAAGTAAAAATCAGCTGGATAGGCCTGTTGGATGAAACTAGTCTTTAATGCTGTTTTAAATTTGGACAGTGAATTTAGCTGTCACCTTTCTTGTGACAGGTCATTCCACAGACTATGGGTGGCTGAAGAAAAAGCCCTCTGGCTGATAGCTGGCAACCTAGGCCTGGCTGACTGGAGTAAATGTTCCCCAAGAGGACCTGAGTGTATGAGATGAATTATATAGGAAGAGGGGATCCTGTAGGTAACCTGGACCCAAACCATGTAGGGCTTTAAAAGTAATAATCAGCACTTTGTACCTTGCCTGGACACTAATTGGCAGCCAGTGGAGTGATTTTAATATTGGAATGATATGATCCCATGTGAGCAATCTGGATGCCATATTTGCACTAACTGAAGTTTCCAAACCCGGTACAGAGGAAGTCCAATGGAGATTGTCCAAAGCAGTTGCATCACTAATGTGATCTCTGGTGCCTCTTCCTTCTTTAAGCCCATCTTGCACCTGTGAGATTTCTCTCTCCGTGTTTGGTTGGAGTCCATGCTGCAGAATTTTGATCATGCCTTTGCTTGCATGCAAAATTAATGCAATGGCCCTGTACTTACTGCAGTCTTTTGCATCTTCTTTTTTTGTAGTGGGGATAGGAATGTATATTGAGTGTTTCCAGTCTGTGCGCCATTACTTTGTTTTCATAGTTTGTTGGTACATATTAAGAATGGATGCAAAGACTGATGAACAACTAGTTGAGTGCAGGGTTAATCACTCATTTTGAATATATGCCAAGTAAACTAGGAAAATGTGGCATGAATGTGTGATGGTACTGTAAGGTTATGACATTCGCTCTCAAGGAAATGTTTACCTGGGCAGGCATTATGGGAAACCCAGTTTGCTTACAGATTGTGGGCAACAGTAGTTGACTCACACTTCTATACTGTATGAAATTTGTGGGAAATATTTTTTTTCACCAGTTTACAAGTGGTAGAAGTTCTACAAATGTTGGAATTGTTCAACAAAAAAAGCCATACACTTCCTAACCTCATTATTTTTGGAATGGGCCAGGAAATGAATCATAGGATCATAGAGCTGGAAGGGATAGTGCTCCCTCAGTGTTACAGCCCTCTTCGTTTTCATGAATAGTTTAGTTCTGGATTCCACTTCCTTTCTGTTCAAGAAGTCCTCACGTTCTGTGATGTGTTGAAGAATCTCAACACATAACCGCAGTGTGTTGACAACCTTCTCTTCCAAGAAAGCTACCAATTTGCACTTGCTGCAAGTATAGTGAGTGAGGCTTTCTGGCAAGAAGACAAACATTGCACACACATCACAGCTGACAACAAATCCTTCTTCCTCCAATCCTGCAGGATTCCCCCCACCCTTTTCAGAATGTAATAATTCTTACTGATGTGACTATGTGTGTAGCATGCACCGCTGGCCTTCTGAGACTGAGCTCCAAAGACTGAGGCAGTAGTTACTGTATATAGTGGCTGCTAGCTCTGTTCCCAAGCAAGTCAGTGACTCAGCAGAAGCCCCATCCCCTTACATACTCAGGGAGAGTACACAGCCCCCTTCAAATATGTAACAAATATTTAAATAAATCTATATTTGAAATAGCTCCCTTCCACAAATTTCCTGTCAACGTTAGGGCTGGTTCATGCAAACCATATCAAGATGTACTGAATGTATACTATGACCACACAGCAATCATCTCCCAACCCTGAACAATATGTAACATTAAGTCAGTATAATTAGATCTGTTCCCTCAGGCCTTTGTCTTCAAACAAAATATAAAAGGAGCATGGGTGTGAGATACCAGACATGATCATGTGCGCACATCTGGATCTCCTTCTTTGGAGGGTTTTAAACTGAGGCTGTATGGTCATCTTTGGGAGTGCTTTGATTGTGTCTTCCTACGTGGCAAGAGGTTGGACTGGATGGCCCTTGTGGTCTCTTCCAACTCTATAATTCTATGATTTTATGTGTTATATCATGCATTATTTTTGGATTTCTCTAGACAAGAGCTCCACAATATGGGCTTAGGTGAGTACAGGTGCCTTGAATTTGGCCTTGCTGTCAGTCAAGACAATGATTCAAATAAACTGTTTCCGAGATTCAACCTTTTGCTTCACTTCAATATGGGTTGTCATCATTTTGAAGCAATGTTCTCAAATCTCTTGTTGGGAAAATTAATTAAGAGGAAGAAGAGGAGGAGGAGGAGGAGGAGGAAGAAGAAGGGTCTGCTCTTGTTTCTCCCCTTTAAGATATTAAAAAACCTGAGTACTTCTAATTAGCAATAATTAAAAATTAATTAAGAAGCTCTCTGCAATCCCCTTTCCCTACCCTCGCCTGGCAGTGCAGAGATGCAAGAGCTGTTCTCATCCCTGTGGTGCTGAATCACGGCTTAATCACAAAGCTTAGATCACAGCTAATCCAGCAAGCCTGCCCTTGTACTCACTAATCAGTGTAGCCAACAGAGACAAGCATCTACCCAGGGCATGAGTTGGCCGGGCCAATTAGTATGTTTAGAGCACATAAAATGTATAGATTGCAATCCCTCCTAATAAAACGGCTGAATACAGATGTAATTGCTTTATTGTTTATCCTGGTAATAGCTTCCATCATTTTGAAGGATGAAAGCATTAAGAGGTTTCCGAAAGAATACTAATTACTTAAGCCCAGATTGACAAATTTCAGATCTTAAAAGCAAACTGAGGATTTAGGGCCATTTCATACTTTGCTCCCTCCCTTCTCCACCCCACTATGGCATAAGAAAGCATGCATGTCTTACTGGAGTGGTACATTGATGATGGTGGTGGTGATCAAGGTGATCATTATGATGACATTTCCATTGTTAGGAGTATTAGTTTTCCAAGCTGTGCATTTATGATAGAAAATAGCAGTTCAGATGTAAAAAGGTATAAGGCGTGGTAATACCTCAGCTCTGAAATAAGACTCATTATTAATCACCTGTGCATGCAGGAGATGATCTCATTGAAAAATGGCTTTAAGTAAATGACACTAGCAATAAAAATGGAATTTCTTAGAACCAAAAAGATGCATGGTTCAGATGCAAATAATTTTTTTCACAACACATAGCTAAACTCAGGTTGAACTTTGAAAACTCCATGCTCAAAAGCATATTCTTCATCATTTTTGCTTAAAGTTTACAGCTCAACATTCCCCGAAATAAGACTAGAATTCTTGTAACCGTAATACCTTTGCCATATTTTCCTAAACAAAATGACCACTATAAAATGGCTAGTACCTTTGTCAGTATTTAATATGAAACACTGAGGCAGCATACAGGGTGGTTGTTTTTTTTTAATGTCGAAGAAGTACAAATTCTCCCTGAGCCCAGGTAATTGTTAAAGGGAGGTCCCCATTATCTTAATTATGTTTCAGAAGCAAACATTATTTCAGTATGAGAAAAGATGACATGACACTAAAGGTAAAGCTTGAGCAGATGTTACATGAGTAACAAGCCAATATGCCCACATTCTGGTAATTTCTCCCCCGCTAGACATGTTCTCATTAATCTCTGATTAATAGGATTTGAGTATAGTAAATGATGATCATCTATTGTCTGTCTTTGTGCAACACCATGGAGAGAGCAATTTGTCAGCTCGGCTTTTGTGTGACTATTTAATGGAAAAGGGGGGGAGAGAGAAAAGACGCTAATCTTCTAATTGGCATCTATAGAGAAAGGTCTAAGAACACTGCCTGCCTGGAAACAGCTTATGTGCAATTCCTATGCCCGTGTGACTGAGGCAGAACTCAATGTATCTTTTTCATAATCACTATATATATATATATATATATATATATATATATATATATATATATATATATATATATCACAACATGGAGGCTAAAGAAAAGAAAAATGCAGAACAAAGCACAACTGCACAAGTCTGTTGTCTTTTAGCCCCTTACATGCCATAAAAGCACATAGACAGGTATGATTTTCACAAAGGCAGAAAGGTGCCTCTCATATAGAGATGGAAAAAGAAAGAAAGGGAAAAAAACCCAGAAATTATGGAACTATTATTTTAAAAACAAAACAAAACATGCACAAAACCAAAAACTACTGGGCAATGTGGAATAGTACAAAGTGTGCTAATAATCCTCGGTTTCCTGAAAGAAGGGGCATCTAAGAATTAACATCCACTTGTAAGAAAATATCATTGGTGATGTTATGCAAATGAAAGAAATTAATTATTTAAATATGTTTTGCTATAATGAAGCCCATACAATGTTTCAATTATTGTAAATAATGTACATTATATATCCAGATAAGATTCAGTCTGGTGACTGATCCCAGTATAGTCAGCAGAACACCTTTTTCAAGCATCCTTGGGCTGGGTTGGGGAGCCTATTGCTTATATTTTTCACTTCCTTTACAAACTCTCGGTAAGAAAAATGTTTCATGTCACCATTTGTGTAGCTGGATAATTTTGAACTTCACCAAGAAGAACTGAGTGAATGCTACAGATTAGATTTGCAATATTGATCTGAGAAAAGCAATACTATGGACAAATAGATTAAAACACACTGTGGAGTCTAGTGTAAAGCTAGAAAAAGGGTGAAAGATCGAATATGCAGTAAATCCAAATATGTGGCAAACCAGCACTGTGGGAAGCTATGATCTAAGCCTTCCAACCGATGTTCTAGTTGAAAAATACAAGAACAGAATGAACACACATTTGCTATAGAATAATAGAAACACTGGTATGACAAATAGATAAAGATACTTCAAAAGTTTGTTTTTAAAAAGCCATGTTTAGTATGGAGATACTTTAAAACATAAATGTCTTTATGATTTGGATGCAAATATCATAGGTACATAACTCTATGTACAAAATTATTAATATCTCTTTTTTCCAAGCTGTAATCATAAACAGAAATACCATCCTGTATTTCCACATTTCAGTGTGTTGAAATTAGTGGGGCTTTCTTTCAAGTAAATGAGGTTTACAATATGATAGCTGGTAGATTTTTATAGACAAGTGATAAAATGACCAATGGATATGTATGTTTTTTTTAATGCAAAAAGATTATAGTGTTCATACATAGGTTGATTTCAGGTCTCTTTCAACATTTCTTCAAGACCAGCCATTCTGTTTTTGAGTCTCATGATTCTCTGGTATTTGTTATAGTTTTTCTGTATGAACATCTTTTTATTTTATAGTAAAAGTCCTCTGTTTCAGACAGATAAAACAGAGAGATTTTACCATGGGGAAAAAGTAACCTGGGTATTTCTGTGACAAGGTGTAGTCAGGACCACTTGCTTAAAAAGAACTTGTTTTAAAAGATGTTACTAGGTGTGTAAATGTGCTGTGAAATTAAATAAATAAAGGGAATCTTGGAGAACTTCACTCAGACGCCATTTTAGGAGTAAGGCCATCATTATTTACTTTTAGACATAAACCCAATTATTAGTCCCAAGTGGAACAGAGTCAGGGCTGTTACAGATGGCCCTAAAGGGGCGGCTTGACATCCCTTTTGAGTGTTGGATCGGGGCCACAGCAATCGCATGTCGTGGCCCTGATCTGGAATTTTTCCAGTTCAAAAAGAAGAAACAAAATGCCACTCTTTTTTGGGCAGAATAAAGCCACTCTTTCCACTGCTGGGGTGGCTCTTCTGCACTCCTATGGCATATCATTTCTGAATGTTACATCGCTGGAACGCCACAATGCTACCTGCTGATTGGTCAGACGGGTGGCGTGATGCCAACTTGGGGACGTCATCGGGGCATGCGTCATCTAAACCCCATGCCACCCCCAAATCAGTGTTTACTGCCAGTCTGTTTCGGCCCTCAATGAATCAATTGTTTCAATGGACCTGCTTTAGTATGAGGGACTTAACAATCACATTTAGGCTTCAGTAGCCCCTTCTATAAAATGGGAATATTAATAATTACCTACCCAGGGTTGGTTTTACTTTGCCTTTGATTGATTTGATGGTCCAGCACAGTTATTATTGTATCTGAGGAAGACTGTGATTTTGGAAGCACCTCCAAGTTGTACTACTACTGTTTACTTATGTAAAAGCTGTTAGTGCTCTGCAGATTCATTTAGAAATATAGGTATAACTATTATGTGTATAAAACATTAGGGTTTGTAACATGAAAAATTGCGAGTTCCATTAAGTATAAAACCACAAATTTGAATGAGGGCATGAACTGGCCACAATTTAGCCCTTTTAGTCCTATTAGATTTGAGTGAGTTATTTATATGCTGAAGTCTCTCTCCCTAGCATTGAAACATATATACTGTGTATCCCTTGGAATACCTGTATGTACATATATCTATATAATTAAATATCCTGGAGATGGGACCAAAATCTAAACACAAACTTCATTTATGTTTCACATACACCTTATACACATAGCCAGAAGGATAATTTTATACAATATTTTTAATAATTGTGTGCTTGAAACAAAGTCTGTGTACACTGAACCATCAGAAAGCAAAGGTGTCACTATCTCAGCCACCCATGAAAATAGTTTTGGATTTTGGAATATTTTAGATGTTAGGATTCTGAATAAGAGAGATTCAACCTGTACTTTAACACTGGGTTGATTATGGCTGGAATCCTGCTGGTAACTAGGCCAGTGTGAGAAGTAATGACAGAAGGAAAAAAGCGGAAGTAAAGAGAATTAGATTGTTAATAACTATTACATTTTTTCTACCTTCCTGTACCATGACTGTCTCACCCTGTGCAATAGTGTAAGCACTAGCATAAAGCACCAACAGGATCCTGGGGTATTCCCTGAGATGATAAATAATATTGTATTTGTAAATAAATATTTGCAAATAAACAATATTGTTGTTGGGAGCTCAGATACTAGCTGCACCATATACTATTGCAGCTTGTATAGGAAGATCTTGGAAGTCCCCTTTTCCTCCTCTTTTCCCTTGTCATTTTTATTACTGCATGAATAAGATTTAATCATAGCTGGTTTTTGAAAAAGAAAATCTGATTATTTAACTTCATACTTGATTCCAGTTTAAATGAAACTTAAATTGCACCATTGTAAATGATTAAAAAAAACCCACCAGAGGAATACTACAATGCATTCCCACAGGTTATAATGGGAGCTGCCAGATGGTGTACATGATGGGAATCTGCCTCTAAAGCTCCCTTTTGTGGTCTGGAATTCACTGAGCAGCTTCCCTGGGCCTTCACACACGAATACGCTGCATCTGTCTATCAGTGTTGTTAAGTTGTCACATATTTTCCAGCTGATTACTTCCCATCTAGTACATTGCTGGTGCTACCTGTTTTTGTGGTTGTTTGGTTCTTTCCCTCCCCCCAATGCTCTCATGATGTTTCAAAGCTCTTCTTATTCTAGCGTTTGATTTTGCCTTCATGGAAGAGTTTAATCTTTTCATAGTTACAATTACTCTGTTAGAGTATTATATACAAAGGCCATTTATAGCCACAGTTTTCCATATACTTTCCCCTTAATACTATATGGTTTTCTTAGAAGTACAAACTGTATTGGAAACATGTACTTCAGCAGCAGGAAACAGCATCCTGGTGATACTAAACAATGAGATTAGATGAAAATATATGCAACAGTGCTAGATTTAACTGAAATATGAATCATAGAATCATAGAATCACAGAGTTGGAAGAGATCACAAGGGCCTAATGTATCGGTCAGACAGGTGCTTTAAGTCTAAGATTAAGATTAACCGAATCTTATTTTAATTACCATATATACTCAACTATAAGTCAACCTCATGTATAAATTGAGGGCAAGTTTTGGGGTCAAAATTATGGATTTTGATATGACCATGGGGCATGTAACAAAGGATGTAAAGGACAAAACAAAGGAAAACGATGCCAAATTAAAAAATCCTGGCAGCTATAACTGTGCTCATTCTAAAGGCTGGATGGATGAGAAGGGAACTACAGTAAATGGTGGTTGTGAGATGTGTGAGGGAGGCAACCAGGCATGGATGAGGCTAAGAAAATGTGCACATGTCATAAAGGATGTAAAAGCAAGAGTTAAGGGTCAATATTAACTCTTATCAAAAAAGGAACCATCTGTGGCTTGGAGAATAACAATAACAATTATCATCATCATCATCATCATTATTATTATTATTATTATTATTATTATTATGGATCGAGGCAGTGAACAACAACAATCAATAGCAAGCAGCAGGTACATTTCTATACCATTTATCAGCAATTGATAACATCAGTTAAATCACATTAATTAAAAAATGCAACAGTTTAAAAGAAAAAGTATGGGGCTCAACAGACGGGCAGAAAGGGGTGGTGAGACGTCGCCTGTGCATGGCAGAAAAAGAAGCCTCAAAGGGGTGCTATTGGCATGCTCACATGCCATGATGACATGCTTCATGTGCCATGCTGTTTGGGTGCTGCACATGGCAGATGTCATCATTGTGCATTGTAAATGGCAGTGTGCCAAGATGGTGCCTGCAGTGTGTGGTAGGGCTCAGGAGTGTGCGGACGCTCCTCTCTACCGAGCCCTACTTTTGGCCCCAGGCCAGCACAAATCGCCAGTCTGTACCAGACCTAAGACACATGCACCTTGAAACAGAATATATTTAAAATTCAGTATCTTAATTCACAATTTAAAATTATCTGGATACATCTGCCAGAAAAGACCTAACTTCAGTGTTGTTTTATATTCAGAAATTAGAAGTAGAAATTAGAAGAGGAGTTTGTTCCAGGAGCACCTAAAAGAAGCACTGACACTCTCTTGGTGCTCCTTTGAGGGGATGTGCCAAAGAGCTGCCACCATCACCGTTTTCCCACCCAGGCATTCAAAAATGTCACACGCGGTGCCATAGTAAAGAGGGGGCAGTGCTTTTTTTTAGGTGCTCCCAAGACAGACTAACCTCTTTCCTTTCACCACTCTATTCAGAGAAGGGGATAGTTCCTTTTTTTGATAAAAGTTAAAATGCAGTATTTACACAGACCTGTGGATAAGTTGACCCAGGTTTTTGAGGTCAATTTTTGGACTAAAATGTCTAAACAATATTTGTTTGATTAGTGAGGCTAGAAATTACAGCACTCCTTGTACAGCAAAATGTGTAATATAAAGAAAACACATATTAGAATAGGGATCAAAAGCAAAACTTCAAAACCTTTCATTCATCTGCCCCTGGAAATTAGAGAGTAACATTCTGGTAGTTCTGTCAAAGTCAAATACAAAAGCAATTGTTAAGTGTTGATAAGCAGCAGTTAGGAGGTGTAATCAACTTGGAAGGTTTCTGATGCAAAATGAAACAGCTTTCTACCCCCGCTAGTCAGGCAGAAATCTAATTACTCTTTTCTGATCTACTATGGAGAGTTAAACCAAAGAGATGGAGGTTATGGATGGCTTCATTGATTTTTATGTCAGAAATCAACAAGTGCAGGTTTTACACTTTGCACATACTTGTTTAACTGGTGCCAGGAATCAAATACTTCAAACTGACTTACCCTGCCATCAAGTCAATAAGCATTTTTGGTTGTTTTGTTCAAGTTGTATTGTTAGTGTCATCACTGCAGAACTTCTCTTCTTCAGCCGGTGGGGAAGATAGAATTGGACCCTGTTTAGAGATATTATGATGTAAGGAATTCTTCCTCTGCCTTCTCCTCCTCCTAGTTAAAAAAACAACCCAGAATCTAAAATTTGGGGGAAGCAATGCACAGGATAATTGTTCACATTACTCAGAGTTGCAATTTTAGGGAACTATTCTTATATCAGCAATGTAGAAACAAGACAAATGATTTTGTCAGCTGGCTTGAACCATGGAAAGGTCAAATGTAATTTTAAAATAAATAAATGAATGAGATGGAGAGAGAGAGAGAGAGAGAGAGAGAGAGAGAGAGAACCAAGCAATCAAAATGTTATGAATGGATATGTAATTATCCTTTTTCTGCAAAGCATCCATACAAATCTAGCACATCATGGAGCAGTCAGTATCAGAACTTTTCTACCTGACAGCTTACTTTCTATGTGCAAGGTGGAGCATTCTGTCATATGATCCACACCCACTGCCTTGTACAATGACTGCTGAATTTTGCACTAGCTGCAACTGTACACTTTTCAGCACCCAAGTCTAAAACAGGTCACTGTTTTTACCGCTTTGGCAGATGGAGACCTCTGTGTGCAAACTGCTGCCATTGGAATGGAATGTCAAGTGTTTAGGGTTGTTGTTTGGTGTGTGTGTATGTATGTGTATTTTTAAAATAAACACTTGTAATTTACTACTATGCAAAACATAGCTGGCTTCTCATGAATCACATAATAGCCAAGACTTCAGCACAGCATAAATATCTGCTGGTGGAGTTACTTTAATGTAGCACAGCCTATGCAGATGAATGATCAATGAACATGGCTGGCCACTCATTGTGAAATTGTAGTGGACAATGTGCAAGGCCAATGTGCATTCACATGCTGTCTTGTGAATTTTAATGCACTACCACCTGTGCAATGGTCCCAAAAGTATAATTCTGCTTGTATCCATGTCAGCTGGATATAGATCTTGTGCATTGTCCAAAAATTAAAATCTCTCTGCATGTGTGGTGCCATTTACAGATGTGTAAATTGCTAACAGGATGCTGGCCACTGTCATGCTATTTTAACCATGCTCGAGAATATTGGGACCATTGTGCTTGCTTGTTTATGATTCATGTACAGGGAAAGACCCAGTTTCTCATATATTTGTAGCTGAGTTGCCAGATCTGAAGGCAGAGACATAGAAGCCAGAATGAGTGCAGCTTTGAGATTATTTTGATAGCTTTTCCTCCTTGTGGCCTGGGAGATAAGGCTGCTTCTCCCACTGTCACATTTTTCCTGAGTGACTGACAGCCCCTTCAATGGAGATCAGCCCCCCTTTTTATGCCCTTTCAGTCACTCTGAGGTTATCAACTAAAACTGCACTCAGCATTCAATCACATTTTCCCCTGTGGCAGCAACTCCTGTTAACACAATTAACCTTCTGATGGGATGGAAAAGATAAAATAAATCGGGGCACATAAGGGAATGGAGGGGAAGACACAGAAAGGAGCCGAAATGCATTCCCATGTTATGGATTAAAGAGACACATACAATCCACAACCATCTTACTTTCCCTCCATACTACAAAAACTACATTTCCTTTCCCTCCCTACTACAAAAACTATATAAAAATACACCACCAGAATGCTGATGATTCACTACATATTTTTTTAAAAAATAAGAAAGACTCTGAGCAATTATTGTCTCTGTTGCTAGTCAAGAAAAGCTTTTGTATAACCAGAGGTTCGCCTACTGTGGAGTTAGAATTAGTTCTGTTTCCTTGACTGGCAAATCTTCTCTGGCCAAGGGATACATTTGGGCAGCGGACTAAGAAGAAAAATATCAACACACAATGTCAGTGTGTTGATGAAGGCCACATTGGGTATGGATGGGTTTTAGGCTGTTTGAAACAAACTCTGCCTCATTTCAGGCCTCTTTTGCCTGGTGACTGTGAAGGACCATCTGGGAGAACAGGGCAGTGGATAAAGACACAAATGCAATCAAGCCTCAATTCACTGGCTGCTAGGTGTAGTTTTGGGGGGTGCTTGGGCCTAGCAGACAGTAAATTTGGTCCTGGTGACATTTGTTTCTTGGAGCAATTGACTTGGTGTTTAGAGTCTTTCTCCATTTGGAGTGATTGGACCTGCTATTCCTTTTAGGCTGGGACATAGCGGCTTTCATGGGATCTAACGCCCATGGGTGTCAAGGCCTAGTACTCCCTAGAGATGGAAGGCTACTGCCCCATGAATCAGTTAGGCTCAATGACACAAGAGGGTCAGCCTCACAATCAGCAGACATTTGGACCTTGTGAATCTAGGTCCTGCAACCCTTGAATCGGTGGACCTAGCAATCTTGAGTATCAGGGCTTTGTGGTCAATAAATGCATGTGCGTAAAGTATTGTTGTTCTGGCAGAGAATAGTTCTTCATTCCAAAGAGCCCAATTATTCCAGTATGCCTTAGTTTGTGTACTTCCTTTCAGTACTGAGTAGGGATGGCTCTCGAAATTGGACAGAATGGAGAAAATGGTAAGAGCAAGGGCCTGTCAGCCAAGAAGTCCTGATGTCTTCTCCTTCCTCCTTTGCCTTCTTCATCTTCATTCCAAATGGGAGAAAACTCAGAGGATGAAGAGAGAGATGTATTTGCTACACCAGGCTGCTGACAGCAGAACCAAGGTTTGGGTCATGTGTTGTCTGAACAGAATTGAGAGAAATGGATTTGAATCAAACACATAAGATTTAAAAAGAGTTAGAAACACATGAATAGAGTAGAAATCATGTTAGACTATATAAACGTATACTATAATTAAATTACATATATAGATAATATGAAACTACATATCTATATGTATATTATTATAATCAATATATCTATTCTAATAGGATTGAGTAAAGCTCAGCTGAGGCCCTTTAACTGAAAGGGAATTTTATAAAAATATATAAGTTAGTAAAAGAAAGAGTTTTTAGATAAGCTTTTTATAACACTGTTATTTATTAAATATTAAATATATTATTTTATAAGAATAAAGGGGGTATATTGTTGATAATAAATAAGATACACTTATAAAATAAGCTGGACTTAGTTATTTTAAATAATATTTTTGTCTCTGTTAATATTATCAAAATGGCTAAGTGTTCTGTTTAATAAATAAACAAACAAACAAACAAACAAATAAATAAGATTGCACCTGGAAGTCAAGGACAACTTTGCAAAGAAGGAGGCAAAACAGTTTTTGGAGCCAACTGATAAGAGAGCTCCATCCTCATTAAATGCCAAGAACACTATTTTTTTGGTGGGGTTACTAAAAGTCAAGAGATATCCCCTTTTGAGCATGCGTAATGGGGGTGATGAATATTAGAACACACCTATGAATCTATAATGGCTAATTTAAATGGTCATGAGACGTATGATGAGATATGTTATGGGTGGAGTTTTTACATACTTAAAAAGGTGGTCTTAAAATTGATCACATGTCTAGATCTGGCCAATAAAAAAATGAGATAGAAATATTGTAACAGAAAATGTCTTATAAATACTGTGTGAAACCTCAGACGGTGTGCCTCTTGCCTGAGACACCCTTCTTGCAAGATTGTAACTAATAAATTGGAAAATGCTGCTTCACTTGTTTTGTCCTGATTAATTTGATTTGGTACTTTGGTACTTAGAAAAATCTGTATCTTACAAGAATGATGCCAGAATGGAGTGGGATGGAGATGGGGCCTTTTGGCCTGTGCAGACAAAGCCTCAGTTTATATTGTAAGACACTTTGAATGCTATTCAGGAGAAAAGTAGGATAATTAATTAATTAATTGGAGGCTTTAGGGAAAAACAGTCCTTTGAGAAGAATGCCTTATTTCCCACTGGACTAAAAAATGTAACAGGGACAATAAGCAGCATACTAAAGCTAACTGGAGTGCTGTTTTAGCTAGGTCGGCAGTGTTGGAAACTCATGGACAGAAGTTTATACCATTGACTTCCAATGCCATTGTAAATTTTGGTTCTTGCTTTCATCCCCTTCAGCTGATCAACAATAAGGGATGTATCCTCTCCCTCTTGGGGGCTGCCTGTTTGGGACATTGAAGTCATTCTTCTTTAGGGTTTGGGTACTGTGGTCTTTATTAAGAACTGGCTGGTTCTGATGACTGTTCTCTTATACACAATAACTTGCTCATGTGCAAGTTGGGAAGCAAGCCACATATGCTGAGGTGCTCAAACTACCTGTTCAAAAGACTCCATCTTCTTAGTCTATTTTCCTGTCAAACACAAACTGTCAATCCTTTTGTGGAGAGAAAGTTCTCAGGGATTCCATTTGCAAAGATTTTTGCCCCCAGCTTATTACCTACTGTCTCTGACTAAAATGGCCGGGGGGGGGGGGGGGGGGGGGGGGGGGGGGGGGAAGGAAGTGAATTTCCTCCACTTTTTCAAGAGAGAGAGAGAGAGAGAGAGATGATTTTATAGCTTAGCCTGATTTCATTATGAGCATCATGGCCCAACAACGGGAGCTTGGCTAACAGGATGAAGAAAACTGGTCTTTAGTATGGGATTGATGGAAGAGACTGAAGGATGTGAGATTGTGTCCTTTGAGCTGATTGTTTGGCTGAGCTGCCTGGAGACTTCATTGTGTGTTTTTGTATGTTTGCAGTGCTACCCAAAGTGGTGGTCTCTGGACCTTTGCCAATCCCTGAGCCATTGGCTACCGATATGTGGCTAGTTTCCAGAAAAGAAAGAAACATCAGAAGACACAACAACAGAAACCATGCCAAGAACAAGAGTACTGAAGCGTCGAGCTGCTGCAGGACAACAGTGTGGTAACTTGAAAACCTGCTCTCTTTCTAGTTTGTAGGAATCACACAGGTGGTTGAAATCCCTGTGTGCTCTGCTTTTTTACAATGAAGGAATAATGTAACCAGGCAACCGGTAGAAGATACCTTTAAGAGGAAAAAGGAGAGCTACACAGGTAACCAGCAGCGTAAGCCTGGGACTTACTGCATGAAAACTGAGTTTTTTCTTCTTCTTCTTCTTTACTGTGAGTAACAACAGTAGTAGCAGTAGCAATTTTCCAGTAGCTTGAATTCTTCATCTATGTTGGGACACTGTGAAATGTGACAGAGCTCAATTTATCCCACCATTGCTTGAAATATTTCAGCTGGAGACACCTCAAAGTTAAATAACCAGTTGCGGTGGTGGCAGTGAAGAGACACATTTTGTGCTTCTGAAAACATTTGTATAGGAGGGCAGAATAGAAATTCTTAAATAAATAGTACATTCTGAAATAAATTCAGCAGATTGCTTTCTCTCCCACAAAAAGCAGTATTTAAAAATTCTTGCAAATTGTGAACAGAATATATATACACAAGTCTTGTCTTCCCCAAAGCCATGTACATTAAATTGCAACACAGATCTTAGGAGAACACAATTCTTGACTCATCCCATTGTTGAAAGATTACCTTCTGAAAGCTCAGGGCATTGAGAGATTATGGATCAGCAGCCAGAAGGAGATGCACCCTGCTGTGATTTATGGTGTTTAAGGTCTTTGTGCCAGATAATAGTGCAATTCACACAGCACTTAGTGCTAGTAAGACTTCCTTTACATTGGTCTGAGTGATCATAGATAATGTACTCCTTAACTCTTTAAGGCTTTATTAACTCTTTGGAGGTAGAAAAATATTATTATTATTATTATTATTATTATTTGCTGCTGCTGCTGCTGCTGCTACTACTACTACTACTACTATTACTCCTTTCCCTCCTCCTCCTCCACTCCTTTTTTTGGGTCTGTACTGATGTCATATTTAAGGAAAATGGCAACAAAGCTTACATGTTTAGGCAAGGTGATCAGTGGACTCAGCACTGGCTTCAGTGGAGATCAGATTAAAATTGCATTTTAGCCACAAAACAGAGTGGTTGACCTTGGGCAATTCACCAGCTCTTAACTGCAGGTTGTCATCCATAATATGTGAATAATAACATGTGAACCTGTCAGTGATGAAAAGGAATGAGACTGTAAATCCTTCCATGCAGGCATGATACAATAACACCCAAACCCCACAAAACCTTTATTGGGCCAAACAAAAGTACACAAAATACACGATGTAAGCTTTTTAAGCTCCTCTGGCTTCTTCATCAGGCAAAGGTGTTCAAAATTATATAGGAGAAATTTTTTAAAAATATGATGATGTTAGTCACAGGCCTCCATTTTGTCAAGATGTTGTTGGGGCTGTTTTGAGTTGAGATGGTGCAGAGGGATATCTAAGATGGCAGGCATTATTACATAGATACAAGCTGTAGAGTATGAGGGAACCTATATAAGGCAGGCCATGCTACTTTGTCCTATAATTTTGGGTGTCAGTTGAAATTTGGGATCACTGTGGCCAAGATCTTTTTGTCTGTTGTAACTGTGCTGGTGAAACAGGCAACAGAGGTAGCGATGTAGTGGCAGAAATAAAGGAGTTACAGAGGCTACCATCTTCCCATCTCTGCAGTGTCCAACTCTAAAAAGGTGACTCACAGCATCTTAAGTCACCAACAGGTTTCCAGCTAATTTCTTCGGGGGGCACTTGCATCCATTTAACATAGCTGGAATTCTATTGGTACATTATTTTATTTATTTTGAAGATTTATATTCTGCCTTTTGGCTAAAGATCCCAAAGCAGAGCATGAATCTTCTATAATATAACACAACTTTATGCAAATTTATTTTATGCAAATAAATTCATATAGGCCGTTCTACTCCTTGTGTGGCTGACTTCATGTCCCATCACCATCGAAAATTAAATGGCAAAACAATAATGGGGAAAGGGATTGTGCCATGAAGACATTATGGGAAACTATTATTAGAATGGTCTAGAGTGGGATGGAACCTAGTTGGCTGGAGCAAATCCTTTTCCCTTTTGTCTTTGATAACCCTACAGACTTCTAAGACCAAGTAGGGTGAAATGTTTGCCTACCGTTTCACTAAGAAACTAAGCCATTTTGTTTTCAAAAAGATACAGAGATACGTGATATTCTATCTCTTATGGATATATCAGGCCCAAACACATGTGTTTCATAATGCCAAGTGCTTGATACTAGGTTCCACCTACTTTATAAAAGAGCCTGGACATCTATGAAAGGAGCCAAATAACACAGAAAAAAATAACTATTTTAGAATTGATAGCATTTCTTCCATTTTCCCCATCCATGTAGCTTACATTAAAACAAGAGAGAGCCACAGCACTTAAAAACCCATGAATTTACAGTAATGGATCTCTGCCTATAGACTACTGTCTGGAGAATAAAATGGCCTCTAACAATACAGACGGTGGCTCTCCCCAGTTTACAGTATGCAAGTTTCTACAGCGTTTTATGCCAACAGAAACTGCTCCATTGGTTTGTCTGTTTTAAAAATTAACCTCATCTCTTTTAATGGACCTCGGGAAAAACTTTAAAGCATGGATAAAAAAATATATGAAGAACAAAATGCACAAATTATAATAAATGGGAATAAATCAGACTACATTGAGATTCAAAAAGGAACATGTCAAGGATGCCCATTGTCTCCATTACTTTTATTCTGGTCTTAGAAGTATTGGCCAATAAAATCAGAAATGACTCAGAGATAACAGGTCTTAAAATCAAAGGCCATAATTACAAGATGAAAGCCTATGCAGATGATGTGCTAATTGTATTAGAAGACCCGATAAATCAAGTGCAGCATGTGTTTAACATCATTGAAGAATTTGGGAAGATAGTCGGATTCAGAGTAAATCGCCAGAAAACCGTGATCTTAACTAGGAACTTAACAAAAAAAGAAGACAAAGAATTGGAGGACATTATAAACTGTCAGACAAAAAGAAGGTGGAATATTTAGGAGTATCGTTAACCAACAAGAATATGGATCTCTTTGAGAATTATTACAAGATAAAGTGGGCAGAAATAAAAAAAAAAGACATGAAAAAAACATTCCAAATTAAATTTATTTCTTTTTGGTAGGATTGAAGCGATTAAAATGTCTGTGTTGCCAAAGATTAACTTTTTGTTTCAAACAATCCCAATCTGGATAAATGATAAAATATTCAAGGACTGGCAAAAAGACATAGAATCTTTCGTTTGGAATTATAAAAAACCTCGACAGAATTAGAAGATTATGACATACCAAAAAGAAGTCGGAGGAGGAGGAATCCCAGATCTAAAATTGTACTATGAAGTGAACGTCTTGAATTGGAAGACAGATTGGATGGAGTTGCAAAATGAAAAGCTTCTAAATTTAGAAGGTTTTGATAACAGATTCGGTTGGCATGCTTATATGTGGTATGGGAAAGCCACTATTCATAAGGATTTTCAACATCATTTGGTGAGGAAATCTCTCTTAAAGGTATGGGAAAAGACTAGAAGAAATATCTATCGGAAAATTCCCCTTTGGTTATCTCCTCAGGATTCATTGGGAGGTGGAAAGAATTAGATACATGGCTATCTTATAAAGACCTTTTATACAAATCTGAAGATAATAAGTATGAACTGAAACCTATTGAGGCACTGAAACAATTGGACCCAAAAGTACATTGGTTCTTTTACCTACAGATTAAAGAGAGATTCAAAATAGATCAAAAAATTCAAGGCTTTGAAGAAGAGACATCTGAACTTTCAAAAATTTTATTGAACACAGGTAACAAAAAACCCACAAAATTACATAAATTTCTTAGAAACCTAGAACAAGAGAAAGAACCGGTTACCGATACAATGATAAAATGGGCATCAGATTTAGGCCATAGTAATAGACATAGATAGTTGGAGATTAGCAAGAGTTTTATTGTTTTAAATATACTTCGAGGATACAAGAAAATAACTAGAATAAGTAAGAAAAAAAGAGTAGCTAGAGAATTCAATGTACAGGGTTGAGATCTGGCTTTAAAGTAACTTGGAAGTTTTTGATTAGGATCAATGTATCTTCTGACACTAAGAATGGGGTCAAACCCTTTCAAATGTGTGATGGACACTGTTACAAGCTTTTTTATGTTATTAAAAATAAAATAAAATAACCTCCTCTCTTTTATATTTCATATTTTCTGGGATCAACATAGTAAGAAATGCATTGTCAGATAGATGACATTGTTTGTATTTTTCAAGGTAGTACACACTACGGTTTCAGCTGCATATACAAAGCCTTGCAATTTAGCCCATGAAAATGTGATTGAAACTAGCGTTCAAAAGGAGAGCTACATTCACATGAATTCAACCTAACAGAAATTGGCATTTGCCTTTGGATTCCCACATATAAAGACAATTCAAGTCTGGGGTAGTCCAAACTCTTGTTTCACATCTGGTTCTTTACAAAACAAGTAATGGGAAGGAACACATTTTCAAAATTCACAAATTCTAGCTTTCCTAATAATGCTTACATTATTATTTGTCCTTTTGTGACCACAAACATAATGTAAAACAATAGCCAAGCAAAATTAGAAACTTAGAAGTACTGGGTGTGATCAATGAAAGATATTGAACCTAAATATCTGTTTCCATTTATTTTATTTTTTTTAACCGTAATCTCAAGCTTTTAAGCTCACTACTGACATTATTCATTTCCATTTACTACTGTGGATTTTTTTTGCCTTTTACAGTAGTAAAAAGCATTAACTTCTCCTAACTACTTCCTTTTAAGTGCTTTACTATCTTTGAATCACTAATTACAGTTATCTTTTGACCCTTTTTTGTAAACCACCTCATCATATTTCACCTTCTATCCATCACTCTAATTTAAAAATCTTTCCCTTTTGCAGTTCCTTCTTGAATTGCTCTTTACATTTTCCAGTCATACATCCAAACCTTTGCCCCTTTGTCATTTACCAATCTAGTGTTGTTGATTTTTTAAAAAAATATATAGCTTTGTAATGAGCTTTGTAAAACAACAACAACAACAACAACAACCTCAAACCCTTCACTTTGGTATAAAGCAGGTAAGCCTCAATATCTTACATTCATGAGATGATGAAAAATCCTTACAGTTTTAAGGCACCTTGGAGCAGAGATGGCAAAGGATTCTGGTTTCAATACAGTCGGACCTTCTTATACACGGATTTTTTATACACGGATTTAAGCATACACGGTTTGAAAATGTTCCAAAAAAAGTATAAATTTACCTTGATGTTCCATTTTTTTTATTAGGGACACCATTTTGCTATGTCATTATACTTAATGGGACTTGAGCATACACGGATTTTGTTATACACGGGGGATCTTGGAACCAAACCCCAGCGTATAACAAGGATCCACTGTACTACTGCAGAATGTTTCTAAACAAACCCACAGAAAGATTTCAAAGACACATTATGTCACTAATCATCTGGTTTATCCACCCAAAGTGATAACCGTTCCTTAAATTTAGAATTAACAAAGGACTAATCTGATTGCTTTATGCCTTGTTGGCTAATCTTCAGGGAAGGGGCACAAGCCAGGAGGGAATAGGCTGCAGTAAAAAGTGGATGGACCTATCACCACACTCTATCATACACATCTCCCCATACCTATTTGTACACATCTACAAATAAATAGCACAGAAGGTAGCATGATGCAGTGGTTCAAGCATTGGCTTATGACTCTGAAGACCAGGGTTTTGTTAGGAAGGATCAAATTAAGGGGAATTTTTAATTAACTGAAATATTTGCAAGAGGCATGTCCTAACAAAGCACGCACGGGATCGTGTCCCTATGTGTATACCAGAGTTCGCCTAGTCCACCCCCCAAAAGAAAGAGACTCGGATAATAATAAGGTGCAGTTAAACTATAAACATTTATTAAAGTCACTCAACAAAAGGGATCACACACACACACATTCAGTGCTATAGCGGGGAAGGGGAGAGTTTGGGGAGTAAAAGATGAAAGATAGAGGCACCGCTGGGAATATTACCTTAGAAGTCTTCTTCCAGTAGACCGGATGCAATGTAGGTGGATAGTGGATCACGGCCACAGAGAACGGAAAAGAAAGAGTGGCCACGGTGGCTTAGGAGCTGAGTTCTGGCGGGCAAAGCTAACTAGACGCCCGGTGATAGTGACCTTGGCTTCGCTTAGTGATTTCAGAGGAGCAGGGTGCTCTGGAATCTCAGGCTCAAACAACTTAATGCTCAAAAGCCCAAAGAGGGGCTGAAAACTCAGGGTATATATAGAGCTAAATATATCCTCAGGCTATAGGACTTGCTAAACAAAGGCGTTGATTGCTTGGGCTTTGTTAAGCCAGAAGCTAAACAATAGTTGCACTATACATAAGGTCTGACACCTTTCAGAAGAGCAGCTACCTTGATGGCTGAGCCATTAAGCTAATCACTGGCTCGTTAAGAAGGAAGCCACATCTATTGTCTTCCTGGTGTTGGTCACTGCGGATCTGCAACTCCCCAAACTTCCTCTGGAAGATTTTAATTCTATCTTTTTCTGAGACCATGCCTTGGCAGGGCAGCTGTCTACGTGGTCTCCTCGCCTTTACGTTAATTTTATATAAATCCATACTCGGTAACAGTTCAAATTGCTTCGGAAATTCACTGATAAGCAGCATACAAATGTGTTCTCTATTGCTATATTGCTTTTTACTTGTTCAGAGGGGGGTTTGCCTTTTTCTTCCTCTGAGGCCAAGAGAGTGTGACTTGCGCAAAGTCACCCAGCGGGTTTCCAAGGTGAAGTGATGATTTGAACCCTGGTCTCCTGGAGTCCTAGTCTAGCACTCAGACCACTACACCCTAAAAATATTTATCTGTTACATTTAAATATACCGTACATTTCTAGACCATCCAGTGTGATCTACATGATAAAATCCCATTCAGTAAAATCTTTACAGGACAAAACAGCAAAAATGAATGACATCAAATTCCAGCAATAAAAATATCCAACTCAGATAGCACTAAAATGTAAAACATAACTGCAGATGAAAATCAACCATGTTCCAGCAAAACATACGCAGAAAAAAGACTCCCCACACACTCTGCAGCACTGTAGATAGCATGTACATTTTTGTGTGCCCACAATTCATTCACACACATTTGCTCATGCCTCATTCAGCAATTGGGCTTGGAGGAACTCTCCCATTTCAGCTAACAGGAGGCACTTTTTAAGCTTAATTCCTGGTGGGGCGATTGGGGGAGCAGGGCATCATAGCTCTATGCTCAGCACCAAATTCCACCAACTCATAATGCAGTTAGGTTTGGGCAAAGGGTCTTCTACTGACTGCATTGGAACCGTTTTTGGCAGTTTTTCAAAAAGTCTGTTAGCTTCAGGAAAGGGAGAAAGATGGATAGTTGGTTGGGGAGAACCTGCTGGTTCCATTTGGCCTGCAGAGTATCTGTTTCTCAATCCTCACTTTAGGGCCATTTGATACAGCAATTGTGTTTACTATGGTTTTACAACATGGTATCTTTAAAGATGTGGTGATAAACAGGCGAGTTACCACAAGTAAACAGGGCTTCCTATAGCAACCTCTGAATCTCTCCCTGCATCAGTTTCTGAGGCAAAAATGACCAACACAGGACACAAAGAATGTAAAATAGACTCTAAAGGAGAAATTAATAGCTAAAACTATTCATCACACAATTCTGTTTATTCCTCAAAAACATGTGAAAGCCAGGGATTTCCAAGCATTTGTGCTAGGAAAAAACATCAATAATAAAGCCTGCTGATTTAATTTTTCAGTAGCTGAGGCTTCAAAGGAAGTTGCGATTTGTCCATATTTGCTCGCAGAAATAGTTTAAATTACAGATTACCCATAGCCTGCCTTGCTTGGCTCTATTTAATTTATATAAATGCATTGCATGAGAACTGCAAAAACTTGTTTTATTTTAAAACCCTAAAAAATGCAATAAATAGTTTTTTATTTAAATTTCTTGATGAATATACCAGTTCATAATGGTGTGATATGAAACAGAGGTATATTATATATCCTTCTGATTTGATGTTCACCTTTTTCACATGGAGAAGCATTCTTGGCTCCACCAGTTGCTTTTCAGATGAAAGCTTGAATACACAGCAAAAACCTACAATTTGTAAAGATGAATGTAGCCATTCAAAATGCATGGAGTTGTCCATTAAGACATCAGCCCCTACACACCATTTCAGTTAATAGTTGTATAGATTTTTAAAAACTATTTATGTCCTCAAATGCATTCATTTAACATATTTATCATAATGGCTTAGAATGCTTTCCCCCATTATAATTCTTGCTTCACTCTTGGACACTATTGTTTAATATTTTAAATAGAGGATTTTGTTGTTGCATAAGAGAAATAATGTTTTATTCCACCAACTGTACATATGTCATGATATTTTGTATATCCTGGGTATAACAAATATGCCATAGAAAATATAACAAAAGGAAGAAGGAAGAAAGTGGGAAATAGAAAAGTTATGGGAGGGGAGCGGGAGAAGCACCACAAGTCAAATTGTACAGAGCAGTCTCACTGCCAGGGGAAAACAAAACTCACAATATATCTAGAGATTTATCCACCTGCATATGGTGATCTCTGTTTTACATACTTCCAAACCTGGCTACGAGAGAGCGGTGCTCTTGGACATCTCAGCAGCTTTCGATACCATTGACCATGGTATCCTTCTGGAATGCCTGAGGGACTTGGGTATCAGGGGCACTGCGCTCCAGTGGTTCCGATCCTACCTCTCTGGCAGATTCCAGATGGTGAAGCTGGGGGACACTTGCTCCTCTAAGAGGGAACTGACATCTGGTGTCCCTCAAGGAGCTATTCTGTCCCCAATGCTGTTCAACATTTACATGAAACCGCTGGGAGAGATCATCCGGAGATATGGGGCGCGGTGTTATCAGTATGCTGATGACACCCAAATATGTTTCTCTATGTCTCCGACTGATACAGGGACTAATGATGGCATCTCTCCTCTGAATGCCTGCCTGGAGTCGGTAATGGGCTGGATGAGGGAAAACAAACTCAGATTGAATCCAGAGAAAACGGAAGTACTTGTGATAGGTTCCTCGGGTCTAAGGAAGGAAATTTTCCAACCTGTCCTGGACGGGATCACACTTCCCCTGAAGGACGAAGTTTGCAGTTTAGGAGTACTTCTGGACTCGTCCCTGCAACTGACATCCCAGGTAGATGCGAAGGCCAGAAGTGCTTGCTATCAACTTCGGTTGATACGCCAACAGCAACCCTACCTAGACCAAGGGGACCTTGAAACTGTGGTACACGCTCTGGTAACCTCTCGTCTAGATTTCTGTAATGCGCTTTACATGGGGCTACCCTTGTACCAAGTTCGGAAGCTTCAGTTAATGTAGAATATGGCAGCCAGATTGGTCACCAGTTCATCAAGGTTTGACCATATTACACCTATCTTAAAAGATCTTCACTGGCTCCCTATTTGCTTCTGGGCACAGTACAAGGTGTTGGTTATTACCTATAAAGCCTTATATAGCTTGGGCCCGAGTTACTTAACGGGACCGCATCTCCCTATATAATCCGCCCCACACTCTAGAACATCAGGTAAGATAGCAACCTCTAAGTATGTTGCTACTTCGCAAAGAGCATTTTCAACAACAGCTCCAAGAATCTGGAACAGTCTCCCTGAGGAGATCCGCTCGGCAGCTTCGTTAGAGACATTTAGAAAAAGCGGTTAAAACTGAACTTTTCAGCCGAGCATACCCCACCTGATATGAATACCCCCCTGATATGATCCCTGCCTTGCTTGTTGATGCTATTGTTATTTCCTGATGCTAGATATTTTATTGTTTTAGCTAGTTGTAATTGAATTTTAATGTAAATACTTCGTGCTTTTATTTTAGTCTGTAACCCCACTTTGATCCATTGGGAGAGGCGGGGAAACATAAATAAAAT
>NC_056522.1:334870616-334906533 GCF_019175285.1 Sceloporus undulatus
TTATTATTATTATTATTATTATTATTATTATTATTATTATTATTATTATTATTATTATGTGTCATACATAGGTAAGCCTTTCAAGATGTTTTCAAATCTGACATGGTGGGAAAATACAGCTCCACATTACATTCATGGGGTTGTGAGTTCTGAACACATCACACAAATTTTACAACCATGGCAACTGGAGCCACTCAGGCCACTACTCATGAGTCCACAAATACAGTGGTTGGTGGGCAAGAGAGATGGGGCCTGATGCCATAGCACAGTTTTCCTATGGATCTGTGAAAGGCTCATGCAGACAGGCCATGGAGGCTCTTCTGGTCTGTATGTCATGCCCTGCCTCCAGGATCCTGGTGCAGGTCCCAGTGATGTCACTATCAGGGTGCAAGGAGTGTGAATTGCACCAGGTGACACCCTAAGGGAGGATAACACCATTGCTCCTCAAACATCTGCATTTGGGCAGAAATGGGCCATGGTATTTGCCTTTATCTCTTTAAAACGAGGGTGCTATTGGCCATTTTGCTACACGAGGAGTATTCTCTTCCTCTGATCATTTTTAAGCACATTTTTCAAAACAGGAAATGACTGCATATCTGGGCTGTATGCCCTAAATGCTCTAAATCAGAGCTGGACAACATATGACACATGTACTCTCCCTTCCCATTTTGGAAACTGTGATTGTCAAATTTACTGCATGTTTTATCATACAGTTATGAGTTGCTCTTTTATATTTATATTTATATATTTATATTTATATTTATATTTATATTTTATATGATATATATCACATATAAATACACACAAACACACACATACATATAGGCTGAAAAGCACTGGGGTTTTTCTGCAATAAAACAACCATCTGTCAAGCACTTTGAGATACTTCTCCGTTTTTTCTTATGGATGCCCTTGGGTCCTCTCTGATTTTTGTCTCTTTCAGTATTCTAAATCAGCGACTCAGTTAAGTACAGGTTGAGTCTCCCTTATAAAATTCCAAAATCTGAAATATTCCAAAAACCAAAATGTTTTTAATTGATATTTAGCAATAGTACAATCTCAGTATTACAATAAGTTGCCACCTTGTTACAAACAACCCAAACCTTCCCATCCCTTCCCTAATTCACAGCACTATAGGAATATTGCTCTGCCAAAACTCATGTCTGCAATTTCCGTTCTACATTTTATTCACCTAATTATTGATTCAAAATATAATTTGGTCTATCAGTGCTTCATCTTAATGTATAGGTTAATTTCTCTAATAGGTTAATACAAGTCACCATATAGAAAATAAGTTGTCATGTGCAAGCTTAATTGATATTCCTCCATTCATTAACTGAATCGTGCAACAATAATGCTCTTGTAGTTGAAGACCTGTCAAAATCATCCATATTCTTCAGGTATGGATTATTGGGCTGCTATCCTATGCAAGCTTACCAGGAAATAAATCCTGTTGAAAGTAGCATAAATTGTTTCTGAGGAAACATGCATAGAATCATATTGGTGTACATCTCAGGAGGCAAAAGTAGCATGGGGGAGGCAGAGTAATGTGAGAGAGGGAAGCTCAAAGTGTAGAAAACACAAGGTATACTGTCATTCAGCATTCAGTTTGGGGCACCTCATTTTCAGAAGGATACAGATAAGTTGGAATGAGTTCAGAGTAGGGCGATGAGGATGATAAGAGGAATGGAGAACAAAATGTATGAGGAGAGGCTGAAGGAGCTGGACTGATTCAGTTTGGTGAAAAGAAAATTGAAGGTTGACATGCTGCCTCAGTGGGTAGAATTAGGTCTAATAATTTTAAGTTACAGGAGGCTTGATTTTGATAAAACATTAGAAGGAACTTCTTGACAGTGAGAGAAGTTTGGCAATGGAACACTACCTAGAGAGTGAGTGAAGTCCCCTTCTCTGGAAGTCTTCAAATGAGGCTGGACTGCTACCTGCTGTGGATGCTCTAGCTGGAGATCCTGCATTGATCAGTGGTTGTATCTGATAGCCATGAGTGTGCTTCCAAATCTATGGTGCAATGATTCTATAATTTATAAAGTTTTTAAAAAAATTAAAATTCATTTAAAACTATAAAAAAAACCATAAAATAGCATAGCACATTATTAAAAGCCAATCTTAGTCAGCTTTGAAAAGCCAGATGACCACAAGATTGTTTTAGCTTGCTGTCAGAAGGAAAGCAAGGATGAAGCCATCCTGGTTTCCATAGGCAGGGAATTCCAAAGTCTGTAAGCAGCCACCAAGAAGGTCTTCCTCCTTGTTCCCACCAAATGAGTCTGAGTAGATGGTAGGTCAGAGAGAAGGGCATCTCCAGAACAGGGTGCCCACTCAGTAACACCACATCTGCTGTTCCTCCTTTGAGAAATCTGTCTTGTTAGCAGACTGTCCTCTCTGCGGATTGTGAGGTAGGGTGGACTGAATTCAGTCAGGGTTTGTTGCTAGTAAAGTACAATTTTAAGCATTTGTCTTGCTCAGAGTTCTATAAGTATTGTGTAAGCCAACAAGGCATTTTAATGAAGATAGGTTTATCAGGTTGACTACATAATAAAATACAATATATGTAATATAGCTGTAAATAAACCATATGAAATTAACTTATATTTATATTAGTGTTTTTAGCTTTTATTTTGTAATGTCCTATATTTTTCTTGAATATCCTGCATATCTCGTCCTCCTTTGCAGTTATGACATTCGGTCACCCTGCTCCAGAAGATCTAAGAACATCAATGGGCTCATATAGGGAGATATGGTACTTCAAATAACCTGGACCCAAGCCATATAGGACATTAAAGGCCATCACTAGCAATTTGAATTGTGCCCAGAAATAGATGGACAGTCAGTGGAGGTGCTGCAACAATGGAGTTGTATGTACCCTGTAGTCATCCCCAGCCTTTCTGCATCTCTTTGGGCCATTTGAAGTTTCTGACCACTTTTCAAAGGCAGTCATATTAGTGCTCATGGGTATCTCTAGACACCCCCCCCCCTCTTTTGATATCAGAAATGTGATAAAACATAGGCTGGGAGACCTTTCTGCAACCCCAAATGTGGATGTCTGACCAAGAAATAGTCCCCACATGTAGGCTAGCAAGGTAGGAGCTGCATGGGCCCCTGATTGATTTCAGACATTCTGAAGGAGGTGAGGAGACCCAAGACTGAAGGACAATGGGCTGCCCAGCAGAATCTACAGGGACATGTCTCCCTGTCTAGTTCCTGGCATAGGTCAAGGTGACCAAACTTGTCTCCATCCCATAACTACGCTGAAAACACTGAAATGGAGCTAGATAATCCACCTCACCCAGGAAGTCCTGAAGATGAGAATCCACCACATGCTCTAGTACCTTACCCCCAAATGGAATGGTGGAGATAGGCTTATACAATAGTTATCCAAAATAGTAGAATCTAGGGAAAGTTTTTTTTTCCAGAAGAGGTGCTATAACCACGTCCTTCAGCTGTTTTGTTGTAAAGAGGCATTAATCACTCCACTTACCCACTCAAACAGTCTCCTCTTGTTAAGAAAGGCAAGTGTCTACTCATGTAATTGCTCTCACCTCTCCAATGATCCTGTTCACATTCTTGGGCTGCACATATCATAAACAAAACCCAAGAATACATCCACCAGACCTGTATGGTCTACAGCATCCAACTTGGAACAGATCAGAGTGAATTTATTTGCAAAGTGGTGCATATGTTCTTCACAACAGGTTATTGAGTGGTTTAAATTCTCCTTTTGGCCAGATTCAATATGTAGAGTGATCTTGTATCACCTCTGGGACTAACTGAAAGAAAGAAATTGACAACATGAAGTTTCATAGACTTCAGTCTATTTCCTCAGATGCCTTTGGCCAGATTGTAACAGATCCCTGGCCATTCAAAACAGCTCCACTGGGTGGTTCTATGAAGATGACTCAACATTAGGAGGAACTTCCTGACAGTAAGGGCTGTTTGACAGTGGAACAAACTCCCTCAGAGTGTAGTGGAATCTCCTTCCTTAGAGGTTTTTAAACAGAGGCTGGATGGCCATCTGTTAGGGATGCTTTGATTTAGATTCCCTGCATGGCAGGGGGTTGGAGTGGGTGGCCCTTGCGGTCTCTTCCAACACTACGATTCTATGATTCTATGAAATGATGGCAGCCAATGAAGTCTTTTTTACTACCCTTATTGCCCCACCATAGCTCTTCAGATAGACTTTAACCCATTTGTGGTCTGACTTGTTCTAAGTTTTCTGCCAGTGTCACTCTAGTCTTCTTTTTTCCTGTTTCATTGCTGCCAGCTCCTTAGAAAACCAGGGGGCTAATTTAGTGCCATTCTGTGAGAAAGAATGCTTCTCACAGAGAAGCTCTGGTGATGCAGTGGTTAAATGCCTGTACTGCAGCCGCTCATTCAAAAACCATAAGGTCACGAGTTCAATACCAGTGAAAGAGCTCAAGCTCGACTCAGGCTTGCATCCTTCCAAGGTCGCTAAAATGAGTACCCAGATTGTTGGGGGCAATTAGCTTACACTTTGTAAACTGCTTAGGGAGCGCTTAAGTGCACCGATAAGCAGTATAGAAATGTACTGTACTTGCTAGTGTTATTGAATGATCATGTCAATGGTCCTAACCAGTTTCCCATTCCAGAGGTCAATCAGGGTTTCAACAGGATTGCCTGCCAACTTGACAGGAAGCCTCCCAAGAGCTATCAGGAATCCATTTGGATCCATAAGCCTCTTAGGCAGAACATCTTAATGTCTCCCTTACTCCTGCAGAGGTTTTGAGATCCAACAAGTCTAAACCTGACCAAGAAATAATGTATCCATGATGACGGAACAATTGTCCTCCATTCCCAGATCACCATCATTTCATTCTATATGGAAAATAAGGTCTATGTGTGCCCAACAGCATGAGTCAGGCCCAATACCATACAGGACAGACCCATGGTTGTCATAGTGGACAGGAAGTCCTGAGCTACTCCTGAGAGGGTAGCCTCAGCATGGATGTTGAAGTTCCCCCAGCATCATAAGCCTTGGGGACTCCAAAACCACCCTAGAGATTACCCCAGCTAGCTCTGGGAGCAGGGACGTAGCCGGGGGAGAGGGTACTAGGGGTCCGCCCCCCCTTCCGTTAGAAAAATGAATGGTGTGTGCTGCTGCGCCGCTGCACCCAAGCCCCAATCTAATGGCGGCACTTAGTCTGGACCTCCCCCTTCCTAAAATACTGGCTACGTCCCTGCAGGGAGGGAAAATGTTGAGCTCAGGTTGGGCAAATCCCTAATCTGTCTCAGATACCCACCTTTCGATGAACACATTCAGACCTTGGAAAGTGAACAATAGAATGCCTGATCAGGAGGATATTACCCTGATAGGCCAGATGAGGATTATCAAATTGAAACTGAATCCAGTCAAGGATGTACTACTAGTCAAGAATGCTGGTGATCTATGTGAGTTGGTTCAGGCTGCTCTGGATGGGTTTACATAGCCGGGAGATACTTCTTAAACAATTGCTTTCCCTGGAGACTCAAGTGGAGGCAGTTGCCATGAATGTCTTTTATCAGATTTGATTGAAATGCCAGCTGAGACCTTTCTTCCTGGAGGAATCAAGGTTTACTTTAGTTTCTGTATTTTATTTACCTCCAGTGACAGCTTTTGCAATACAGTTTACACACTGCTGCCTTTAAAAACAATTTGGAAATGTAAGTTGGTCCAAAATGCTTCCTTCCCAGTTTGGGAAGGAAGGTTGCCTTACCATATATTTTTTAAAATAATACAGCTAAAAATTCACATCATATAAAATATAAAAATGAAATGAAACTATCAATAGACATACAAGCAATTTAAAGCATGGCCACTAAAAAGAAAAACAACACAAGTAGTAGATTATGAAGGACTCTTTCCCCAGATCCCTGAAAGGCCTGCTGAAGCAAGTATGTTCTTATGATTATGCTGAAAAGTCATTCCAAGTATATAGAAGCATTTGTTCAGCCCTGGGGTGGGAAACATGTGATTTTCTAGATTTTCTTTGACTGCAAGTCCCTCCAGCCCTAGCCAGCACTGAGAATGGTGAGAAACAATGGATCTTGCTCTCCAAAAACATCTGGTAGGGTAAAGGATTTCCACTCCTAGTTTAGTAGAAAGTGGGAAATAGCTAGTTGGTCTATTATTTAGGAGACCAGGGATAAAATTCCTGCTTGGAAACCCACTGGGTGACCTTGGGCAAGTTACACTCTTTCAGCCTCAGAGAAAGGCAAAGACAAACTCCCTGTGAATAAATCTGCCAAGAATACCCCATGATAGGTTCACCTTAATGTCACCATAAGTTGGTAGTAACTTCGCTTGGATATTCTAAATAAACCCACATGTGGCTAAAGGTTCCGACACTTAAGTTTAAAGGGTGATTGTCTTGCTATTGCCCCAAACTGGTTTATTCAAAAGCTTTAAGTTGAAAGCAGCCACTTTTATTGCTATAGCACTAAAATGTTTATTCCAGGTATTAACACATCTTCTTTCCCCCCTTATTCCATTTGAAATGAATTTCACTTGTGCCATGCTGCAGAACACACTGTGCTTCTGTTTAACTATCTATTTATAGTCATAAGAGGCATAAACATAAAATAAATGCATCTTGATGCATAGCTGTGCAGGAGTACAGATGTTTTATTAATGAAAATGAATCCAGCTTTTTGTAAGTCATGACAGTAATATAACATATCATTGTTTAGTTCTTTGCTAGACAGTCCCTGCTGTTTTTACATAGAAATTCCTGTAATACTTAATGGACATCTGGAAGAATTCAGCCAATTAATCGAATTCACACAGGAGCAAAGCTAATGGCTGTCTGAAAGGCAGTTTACATTAAATCAAACTTGCAATATGAATGAAAGTACTTAATCATACATGCAACATTCATTAGATGCAGCACAGCAAGTGTTTTGATTACTTTAATGAAAGATCAGGTAAAGTGCATCAACTGAACAGATTGAAGAGACAGCCTGCTTACAAATGTTTGATTACACTGACTATCAACAGAAACAGTGCCAGTAATTTACTGCAAAACATATTTGTAGATGGAGGGCAGAAGTTGGTTAGCAATAAGCTTAGGTTTGGGCTTTACCACTAAACACCCACAGTACCTGAAATGCACCATTGCGGGGAGGGTGTTTACATAAAGATGTTCATATGGGATCTGCAATAACTCGTTTCTGATAGTGAGTGTACTGTACTACTATGACAGTCATCAATGGCAGCTAGTGGCATTCACATCAGTAGGTAATAAGCCTGCTCTGGTTTTTAGAACTGAATTTTAAAAGAGGCATCCAGTGTACTTAACCCTGGCTAAAACTAAATTGCACGCAGGTATTTTTCCTGTAATTTAAAACCCCAATAGATGGCACAGAACAGAGGTTCTGAACCACTGCTCTTCCTGACATTTTAGACTTCAAATCATGGAATCCCTTACTATTGGCCTTACTGTTTGGGGTGCCTGAAAGTTGTAAGTCCAAAGCATCTGGAAGCTCGCTGACACACAGTGTAAGTCTTCTTCCAGTCTTAACATTTGAAAGCCTGTGCTGGATGGGAAATGGGGAACCTGAACAGTCCTGGGTCCTGAATGCTTATGCTAGGAAATTAATGGATCTGCTCTTTCATTAGACACAACCCAGAGTTATGTGCTCCAGTAAGGCTTGGACTTACTGGCTAAGATTCTGTTCAGTGCTGCTGAAATGAACCAAAGGTAGTCCCTTATAAAGTTTTCACTGTGTGTGCTACACAGTTCTAGCACTAGAATCTGACTGCCTTGATTTCTTCCTATGAGCTGTAGTTTGAAGAGGCACTAGGACAGGGGTCGGCAACCTATGGCCCGCGGGCCACCTGCGGCCCGCTGAGCTGTTGGGACCGGCCCCATCTTGGTCCTGCCGCTGACTGCTGCTGCCAAAGGCCCCGTGGGGCCTTTAGCCTGTTGCGGAAGCGTGTGGG
The DNA here is from genome assembly GCF_019175285.1 of Sceloporus undulatus. Classification (NCBI taxonomy): domain Eukaryota; kingdom Metazoa; phylum Chordata; class Lepidosauria; order Squamata; family Phrynosomatidae; genus Sceloporus; species Sceloporus undulatus. Next base: position 334,878,568 of record NC_056522.1, read on the forward strand.
GCCATTGGCCTCCAGCGCAGGTGCGTGGGGCCATTGGCTTCCAGTGCAGGCGCGCGGGGAGGAGGAGGAGGAGGAGGAAGGAAGGAAGGAAGGAAGGAGGAGGAGGAAGGAAGGAGCAGGAGGAGGAGGAGGAGGAGGAGGAGGAAGAAGAAGAAGAAGAGGAGCAGGAGGAGGAGGAGGATTTCCATTCCATTTTTACAGGTCTGCTTTGTTTTAACAATGATGATGATGATGGTGATGGTGATGGTGATATTGATATGAGCCAGCTTCAGAGGCACGGCCAATGTAAATTGCTGTGATTTTTACAAACTCATGCGCAGTGAAGAAAAACCACAGTCCCTTGACTAAGTACACACTTCTGAGAAGTACACTTGGTGCAAGAACTGTGAAACCACCTTGACATGTTCAATATGCATAGCCATGTTAAACCATGCTAAGTGTTAAACCCAAGGGGTTTGGTTATGGAATAAGCCTCTGAAATATGCAAGAGGCCATGTTAAGTAAAGCCATGTTCAATGCCCAAATGTGCTGTTAGGAATGGGGGGAGGGGGGTTGGCCAGAAAGGGAAGTACATTTCTGCCATCTGTCTAGGAATAATGCTCAAATGTCCTCCATTTTGATCATGCCTAAGAAACATGCATTTAGGTTAACATTTTTTAAAAATCATCAAAATTTTTCGCAAGTCCTCCATTTTTAAAAAATGTGTCCTACATTTGAAAATGTTGTCCTATATTATTTAATTATTTAATTATTTAATTTTTTTGCTCTCCCCGTTGTCTGGGGGACACCACCCCGGCCCCCGGCTCAAAAAGGTTGCCTACCCCTGCACTAGGAGGTCTCTGTGGTTAAAATCTTGAAATAGCTCATCAGATTATAAATCCCAGTATATTCCATAGGATGGAGCCATCCCAGTTAAGGTGAGATCAGAGTGCTATTATTCTGCAGTGTGAAAGAGACTTTAAGGAAAATGCAAGGTGGGTGGGAGTCACAGCCACTCTGCCCTGACATTTGTTGACCACAATAGCAAATTCAGTGGTGGGACATTGGTGGCAGGGCCCCACAAAAACCATGCAACAGGTCCTGTGTCACCAATGGGCTACATGTTATCCATACCTATCATCATCCTTTGTTGCTTCTGCAAGGGCTATGGGATTCAGCATATGAGTCTTTCTAAGATTATTGGTTTTGTGATATTTTCTTCAGTTATGGTTTTCAGTATAGTTAGATCACAGTCCTTTGTTACTTTAAACAAATGAACCTGACACAGGATATTTCTATCACATGCTGCTAAACTGTATTCCACCAAGAAAACCTGTGCTCTACCATTATTTCTGAAATCCATCACCATTAGAGGAACCATTACAGCTTAACTGACAATTCTTACCTGGCAGCATCATTTCCATTAGGCTGAAGCCAGGAGAGAGAGAAAGGAAGCAGGGCCACCCCATTGGCTCTGCTGAGAGACCAGTGACTTTTGACTTCTCTTCTCCTTGAGTTATCCTATGCACTGCTGCTTTCATTGTGAAACTTTATAGCTGTTGTCAGAGTTTGTCTTTCCCCCCTTAAACATCCAGTACTTTTTATGTTGTGTCACTGAGACTGTAATCCTGAGACCAGGAAGATATTACTGATTCTTCGAAGCCATATGTCTGTATACTGTATGCAGATAGTAAAGAGTAGATGTATAGGACTTCTCCTTGCTCCTCAGTACATACTACTAAAACTTCTTTTGTGTAGGGGCTTAACATATGAAATATTGTATAATTATAATAAATATAATATAATAAATTATGAAAGATAATTTTTTTTTAAAAAAAATTATCTATAGTTGCACCTTGAAGACTAGCTAATTCCTCTGACATGAGCTTTTCCTGGCATCCAACTCTTCACCATATTGTATGTGTGGAGTGGACCAAATATGTGTGTGTAGAGGCTGAAGTACATTGGGGAATAAATTGAACCAATTAGAAATTATTACAGTAAAAAAACAAAATACATTCTGATTGCCAGAATGCAAATGTTTCAGTAGTAGATAGTAAAAAATCTCTTTCATATTTTAAGCCCCTACACATCAGAAGTTTTAGTAATGCATCCTATCGTACCACATCATTTATATTTTCTGAAATACAGAGGTTATGTTTTTCCTTCTGCAATTTCGTGTAGTCATAAGTCTCCATATTAAGGTTTTGTTGTAAAGCTATGGTACACAATGCCACTCTGTTTTCCTCTTTTTCCCCCCTTTCCTTTTCTTCCTCTCCATGTTTTTTTTCCTTAGCAGACAATTATACCTAAATAATTGCAAGCAATGGTTATAGAGAAAAATCCAAAGAGAGAGAAGAATACTGCCTTCCTTAGGATGAATTATCGCAAAATACTAAACTGATTTTTTAAGGCCCTTTTTGCAATATCTGTTAGTATAAAAGGTTTTAGCAAGTGAACTAATTGCATTTGGGTTAGTGGCATTCTGAGTAACTAGTTACTAAAACAAAACAACAAAGCAACAAAACAACACAAAACCACTGGCCACTATCCTTTGGAAACATAATACATGTTTTAAGCTGAAGAACACAAATATTGAAAAAAGCTAGAAATTAATTTGAGGCAATCATTTAATTGCATTGAAATCACATTACGAAGTTTCACCTTTGTTTCCCCCCCCCCTGTTTTTCCTATAACTAGAAAAAGATGTTCATCTGTTGTCTAATTTAGTGCTTTGTATGTCAATAAGGACGTAGTCACAGATTGAGATGGAAGAGAAGTTGTGGAGGACAGACATTCTGCAGTTTTCTCTCCAGATTAAAACAACCATTGCAAAGAAAATCACCACTAACTAGTTTTAATGCTTTTCACACTACCCATTTTGAAAAGCTTCCATCCAGTGACAAGAAAAAGGGACAGGTGATGTAGCAGTGGGAAAACAAAGCTACTGGTATTGAAAAGATGTTTTTCTTTTAGAAAAATCAAAGGGAAGCAGCTGGGGCATATGGAATAGAAATGGTTTTGACTCAATTCAGATTACAGGAAGAGAAATCTGATGAAAGAGAACAGAATAAAATATATATCAAGTATTTATGCTTCTGTTGTAATGATGGTAGAATTCATTTACAACATTAGGAGTGATACCTTGAGAGAAAATTAATCTGGGTCAATCCTTATTCCTGTTATAAGAATTACATTGAAGGAGATATTAAAAATTCCTTGTACAGTCTGTACCAGCAAAAATTACAAGTTAATCAAAGCCATTTCAAAACCAGAGTGTTAACTGTTAGTACATTCTAAAATATTTTTATATTAGTAGAAAACCAACTGGGCAACAACAGGGCCAAATGTCTTTGAGGACACCCAGCACTTTGGCAACCAATAAAACATCTTGGTCACTAAGTGAGCTGCCAAACAATACTATGCCATAACATGATTTCTAAACCTCTACAACAAGATGATTAGTCCTCCATCCTCTTGTTGTGGTTCTTCCTCACCTATCAGAAGAAAGGAAAAAAACCAAGTCATTCAAAGAGATGGTGCAGATGTATCATAGAGTGCTTTCAGGTGAGTCTATGTAGATCTTGTCTGCTTTTATTGGCAGAAGATCAGATACTGTATATATTCATGTATAAATCTAGAAATTTTAGTCAAAAAATGATCCCAAAAGCCAAAGTCGACTTATCCATGGGTTAATGTTAGTACTGTATTTTAACTCTTATTTAAGAAAAGGAACCATCCCCTACTGAAAAGCTAGAACATAATCTGTGTCCTAGAAGCACTGACACACCTCTGTTCTTTCATTCATCCAGCCTTTAGTGTGTGCACAGTTATGCCTGCTGGAATTTTGTACATTCTTTGGCATTGTTTTCCTTTGCTTCATCCTTTAGATCCTTTGTTATGTGGCCCTAAGTTTTACCCTCGACTTATCCATGGATCATATCAAAATCTATAATTTTGGCTCCCAAACCTGCCCTTGACTTATACATGAGGTCGACTTATAGTTGAGTATATATGGTACATCTTTTCCATAACAACAGCCATCTAGGATACTTGTAACTAGATATGCCCAACCAGCCTTAATTTGGGTTTAAGGGATGGCAGAAAGTGATGAAACAGAACTTCTGACTGGCCAAAATGGTGCACTTGATGGGGTGCTGTGACCCTCTAGAGCTCCAGAAAAGGCAAAGACAGCATTACATCTGTGGACGTACTAAGTGTATACGTGGTATATAGCATATTTAAAATATAGCTAAATAAATATATTCAAATTATTAAAATAAGATTATTTTCTAATTATGAATTATTACTGGATTTTAACAAAAAATCCTTTCAAGCCTCATTTGATTGAATTGCAGTACATGTGAAATATTTTCAAGGTCTGTGGCATTTGGGGTGGCAGTTGGGAACTTCCATTCTCCAACAGCCTTATGTTAACTAAACCCACTACACTCCCAGTTGTTGATGAATTGGCTTATTGATGGTGACATTATAGATTTCTTGGGGAAATGCATGTCACCGTACAGATTTCCAGCAAATGCACTTAGTGTATATTCTTGCCAACTTGTGTTATCTCCTTCCTTGCATATGTATGGGGAAACATTCTGTTGTTATTTTGATTGCAAATAGTTCTCCTCTTCATACTCTGTATCTGAGGATGCAAGGAATTTCAGATATGGTTGTATAGCATTTCATACAGTGAATGAAAAGAGAAACTGCACAGAGAAATTGCACCATGTTCATGAGTTTTCTCTGTGTGTAGCTACATGAATTGTTAAAAGGTGAAATATATTATATTTATGCAATACAGAATGGGAGCAAACCCTAAGAGTCTTGTATTCAAGAGGAGCCAATGTGGTGTAGTGGCTTGAGCATTGGACTATGACTGGACAGGGGGGTTCCAGGTGACTGAAGGGCAAGCAACGTCCGCACTGCTTCTAATGTAACTTTTGTTAATTTGAGTTACAAGTTTCTTTTTTCTTTTTTTTTTTTTTGGACTCTGATGAATCACTTTAGTAGTCTAACTCTATATGTAATTTATATTAACATATCAAACTAGAAGTTTAAATCCAAACCATTTGAAATTATATTGAAGTAAATTTGCATTTTAAATCAGTGTCAGTTTGACAATTATTACTTTTAAAATTTAAAACTTAAATTAGAAAATTGGAATGGCAAGAGTTAATTGATTGTAGAGAACTTACTTGGAATTCTGCCCTGCGAACTCTTGGAAAGGTTCTGGAGACCTTGAAGATGGAGAGAAACGAGACACATGGTCTCTGAAAAAAGTTCAATATGTTCAGGTGGTGATGCTGGTGTCATGTCTTTTATAACTCCAGACGGAGAGAAGGTGAGTGGTTCAGAACTAGAAGTAGGGATTTAGAGGAAATAAAATGAAGTTATTAGAAGGAGGAAGCTATTCAGAGAGGAGAGCACCAAAACCAGAACTATTTCTAGGACTGATGAAACGAAACTGAGATAACGGTAGTTTGGTGGTTTGGACAGGCGCAATAGGTGAGAGGGGGCAGAGAATAACTGCCAAAGATATTCAGGTCAAATATTTATTACTCAACTGGAGAGTTTTGCTGATTGCTTGTCTCTTCCAGATTCTGCGAGGCCCCAAGTAATTGGACTGGAGACACCATGCAAGTAGGGACTCTTAGCTTATTATTTTTATTACCGAATGCAAAAAGTTCTTTTTTATTATTAGAAAGGTAGAGAATAACCTCAAAGGTTGGACATCTGAGAGTCACATGACTCCTGGTTCTGGAAATGACACAAAGGAAAGATAATCCACATGACTATGGTTTTCACTGTTCAGAGAATATGATAGTTGGACCTCTCTGGAAGTTTTGGTGTGTCTATCAAAATTACTCAAGTGAACTGCTCTATTTTATTGGAAGGCTATCCAATTGGGGAGGAACAGAGTGCATTTTCAACTACTGTTGGATGACTGGGAAAAATTCTGGCTTGTGGGATCCACTTTGTTCCTTTACCAGAACCCTGAAATCCACGAACTAGAGTCTGGTGTGGCCATAAAGAATTAAAGAATTTTAAGCATAGGTTTTTTGGTTTGGCTTAATCTACAAATGTGCATTACAAGTACCAGAAATCAGCAGAGTTCACATTTGTTCCACTCAAAAAAATTAGTTCTTGTTTATCCACCAAAATTTCATTTGTTTCAACAATATTATTTAGTATGGAATAGTCATAAACAGGACTCTGTGGCTCAGCAGTTAAGAATCTGATTCTGACAATTTCAAGATCAGCAGGTCAGCAGTTTTAGGCTCAAGTGCCATGCGATGAAGTGAGCTCCCATCACTAGTCCCAGTTTCTGCCAGCCTAGCAGTTCAAAAGCATGTAAGTAGATAAATAGGTACCACTTTGGTGGGAAGGGAACAGCGTCCTATGCAGTCATGCTGGTCACATATTCACAGAGTCGTCTTTGACAATGCTGGTTCTTCAGCTTAGTGATGGAGGTGAACACCACCCCCTACAGATGGACATGACTTGACAACCTGGTCTAAGTGGAATAGCTTTACCTTTAGCTACTTATTTTATAGTTACTAAATAATGAAAAGTGAGAAATCCTTATCAAAGGACTGCATTGATAAATATATCAGTAGATCCTGATCTACATGCTATCCATCCTGAATCTAGAATGAGGAGGGATCATGGGAGAGCTGAGAACACATACTTCCCAAGTGCATCATCAAGGTCAATATATAGCTAGCCTTTTTACAGTGATAAATCTTGACAAGAATTTTCTCTTATTGAGAAAACTAAATTGATAAAATTAAATAATTTTGATTTGAGCAGAGTCTTGTATTTGAAAGAGTGTTTAAATAAAACAGTTTTTCCTTGGGGATCAGACTGGGTGCTGTAGTGATACTTAAAGATGCAAACGGCCCACATAGAACTGTTCCTGTGCAACCATATTAACAATGCTCTATTGAATATTTGCTGCCATCACTGGCTTTCTCATATCACTGACAGCTTCACTTGACTTCTCAGGAAAGGGTCCTCATATTCCAGAATTATTTCATTCATCTTGGAAATACTGATAATTATTCTGAGTAGAGAAGCTGTGAAGTCCATGCAGAGTGTCTTTGGCAGGAAGAAGGAGGCAAAAAGGGTTTACTTGAGCAGGGTCTAGCAATAGCAATAGCAAGTACATTTTTATACCACTTATCAATGAACTAGCATTCCCTAAGCAATTTACAGTGTGTAAGCCAGTTGCCCCAAACAAGCTGGGTATTTATTTTGCTGACAGATGAAAAGATGGAAGGCTGACTTACAACATTGTGGCTGCAGTACCAGCATTTAACCACTCTGCCACCAGGGCTCCTAGAGTTCTAGAGGAGCTTTGAATTTACTTTGCACATGTGCAGTCAGTTTTTACAAGTAATCACACTTTTGTTTGACTTGCCTTTTTATTCTAAATTAACCTTTTTATTTCATAGAAATCATATACAGAGAATAAGGAAATGTGCAAAACTTCTACCATCATGGAGAAATTAGGTGAAAAATATTGGTCTCTTTAGAACAGTATAGACAAGGAAACATAACTTGCATTTTTAACTGCACAAATATTCATTTGTAATGGCACGTTTTTTCTTGGAACTGTACATTTTGGGTCTGGCTGCACATTGTCAAAAGCCTTTGATTGGGTGATAGGACAGTCTATCAACAAAATCCTTCTGAAGTGGAGCTTTTAATTGCAGTAATCTCAGGGACCCAGGAATAATATATAAGGTGCAGTGGGAGCACAACATTGGCAGGGAAGTCACTATTAATTTCACCTACATGCTGGACTGTTGTTGTTGTTGTTGTTGTTGTTGTTGTTGTTGTTGTTTTTAACAAAAAATGAACATTCAGAATATGTTTCATTAAAATAACAGCAACCAAAGGAAGCAGGTAACAATCTGATGACTATGAAAGCAATGACAAAATAATTAATGCATAATAACCTGAGTAAATACAAACACAAGTCAAGCAAAGGGGAAAATTTGTAAGAGCCTATTAAGTGAATGCAAAGATGCCTATAACTTTTCCTCACACATATGCCCCTCTACTACCCTACTTTAAAAGCAAAAGCTGTGGAGATAGTTTAAAGGATACTGGACTGCACACATAGTACTCAAAGGAAAGTGCAAAATGTGTATATTTACAAGCTTAAGGTTTAAAGACATTCTTGATGCAAAGACTAGAGTTAGGAGAATATAAGGTAGTTACATTTGCTGTTTACAATAAATTATTTTGGGCAATTGGAACAAAAAGAGAGAAGATTCTCTGAACTAGGAAAGTGGGTTGTAAAATGGTAAATGAAAAATCAGTAAAAACAAGTATAAAATGATGCTTACTGGGACAAAAAATGTCTATTTCACACCAACACTAGTGGGCTCTGAGCTGCCAACAACTCCTCAAGGGACTGAAAATGTCACCCAGTGTGTGGCTGCTGTAAAAAAAACAACAAGCAAGTAGGCAGGCAAGCAGGCAAGCAAATGACAGATTCCAAGATGGGCTTAATTAGAAAAAGAATCAGAAATAACAATTTACAAACCAACCAAGAAAATCCAGCAAATGCTGCACTCAGCAAAGGAAAGGAGAGACCCTCTCACAGCCACAGAAGTTTACTGTATACCATGCAGCTGTGGACAAGTCTATATAGGACCACCAAATGCAGTGTGCAAACAAGAATTAAGGAACATGAGAGACATTGCAGACTGGGCCAGCCAGAAAAATCAGCAGTAGCAGAACATGCCACAAACCATCCTGGGCATAAAATACTGTTTGAAAACATCGAAGTTCTGGACCATGCCAACCACTACTATGTCAGGATGCACAGGGAAGCCATTGAAACCCACAAGCACCTGGACAACTTCAATAGGAAAGAAGAAAGCCTTAAAGTTAGCAAAGTTTGGCTACAAATCCTGAAAACACTAAAATCAAGACCCAGCAAATGCAAATGAAAACCATTCAGGGTGAGGGGGTTTCCCAGCAAATAATGGATTTCTAATTAAACAGACACAAATCCTCTTTGGATATCCTCCCACCCCAAGGCCTTGCTATTGAACAACAGATCAATACACATATTGTAACTGTAACTGACATACTGTGTAGACTTTTGGTCACTGCGGTCATGAAGCCTGTTGCAGAGATGTAAGATGTGCAGAAAAGGGAAACCAAAATGGCCAGAAAACTGGAGCAACTGAACTGTGAGGACTGATTGCAATGTTTCGTGCTGGTTAGTGTAAGACAAGGGGAGACATGATGGAGATATACAAAATTATGACTCTCTCATAATCCTTGAACCCAGTGACATCCACTGATACTAAATGATGGGAAGTCAGGGCAGATAAATGTACAGAGCACATTTAAACAGAGCATAAAGTGTGAAAGTCTCTGCCACACGATTTAATGTTGGTTGGCAGCGTGGAGGACTTTGAAAGGGAAATAGATAAGTTCCTGGAGGTTGGGTCAATCAGAAGCAACTAAGCAGGATGACTATTTTTTGGTCACCTCCAGTATTAGAGGTAATATGCTTCTGTGTTTCAGCTGCTGGAGAAGGGAAGATGGATGCTGCATTTGTGCTAACATTTTGTTAGTGGGCTTCCCCTAGTCAGTGATCTGGCCACTGTGTGAGCAGAATGTTGGACTAGAAAGTTTCTCACTCTGCTCCAGCATGGTTCTTCTTATGTCCCTATATCAACCAAATGTTGAAGAACTGGGGGAAAAATTGTGAAGTGCAAAAACAACTCTTAAAAACTAAATGGAAAAATTTAAAAAATGGAAAAATATAGCTTATGGGGGGAAAACCTCAAAGCTTTGGGAAGAGAGCAGAACTCCCGTTGGTTTAGGCAATGAGTAGCAAAAGACAGAATTCCCTCCTTTCTATGGGATAAGCTCCACACATCATAAAAATAAAAGAAAATCCATAAGACGATCAAATAAAGAAGGAAAAGAACATCTCTATATTTGTGTTTCTTCTTAATACAAAAAGCCTGTATAACCATTTGGACTTCTACCGCAACCTCTTTGGTTTTGTCTTACTGTGGATGTAATTTGTCCTAGTTAAATATTGCTTCTGAGGTAATTCATCAGGATATCACTATGACTACAGGACCAGAAATGAATTTTACTTTTTACAGAAACTCAAGGCTTGTGCATAACCTATTAATGTACAGTACAGTTTTCTCCTTTCTGTATTATGCACAACAAGGTCACTCAGAGCCTGCCTTTGAGAGCGGTAGCACTGAGGATTCCTTCATTGGAACATGCAGAGATTAGAGGGCCACCTCTCAGAAGTGCTTTACTCTGGACTCCTGCCCTGGCAGAAATTAGACTAGATGGTCCTTAGGAGCTCTTCCAGCTCTGTGTGGGAGGTTTTTTCCTTCAGGTTTTTCTCTAGCACTCGAGGTAAAAATGGAGGCTGCAAGCCCCCCCCCCTCTATTTTCTTACTCCAAGAGTAAGCCTACCTGTGGCCCAGTGAAACTACTCTTAAAGAGAGAATAGATGTTTACTTGGGCCATGGAGGACAGGGCAGCTGACCTCCTGTTATGATCTCTACTATCCAATCAAGCCATCACTACACTTGAAGAAACAGTGAGCAGGAAGGCAAATTCTCCCATCCATTGCCATTCAGTAAGGCTACTCAGTTAATCAGTTTTGGAATGTTTGCGGGAGATGCATTACACTTCGATTGTGCAGAACTCTGCAACAGTCACAAAATGCAGGATCATGACCATAATTTGTTACACTTTGTTACTTGTTTACAAATTAAAATCTTGCCTTATTAACTGAGTTCTCCCTTCATGCCACCTGGCAAGCTTATTCGAGTACACATTCCAGTCTGCTGCAGCCCTTATATTCAAAAGTTAGGGTTAATAGCAATGCTGCAGTCTGTTGGGAACATTGCCATTACCTTTTCACATATAGTTTCCATGCTAAAAAGAAGAAAAATATTGCATTATTCTATCACTGATAAGCTAGGAAAAAAGAAGTTCCTGGGGTTGCCTGTATAGCCATATCAAAGATAAGGTACAGATTTGAGGATGGAGTCTGACTGATGTGGGAAGAGAAATATTTTCACAGTAGAGTTTGGGACAGCAGTGAGAATGAAGACCTGATGGAAAAAGAGAAGGAACAAGATGGGAAATGGAAGTGCTAATGATTAATAATGAAGATGTGGGATAACCAGAGTTTGTGTTGTTGTTGTTTTCTGATGAAATATCCTCCAGTTGAAGGTTGCCCAGAAAGTACCTGTAATAGGTAAAGGTAAGGGTAGTTCTCCAAATGAATAACAAAGTGGAATGAGGAAAGGGGAGATATACATGGTAACACAAAGCAGCTTACATACTTATGTACATATTTTCACTCGGTCTTCCTTTGCATTTGTTAGGCTGAGTCTCTATTCTGGCAGCCAGATTCTCAGGCAAAACAGCTGCATTCAAGAGAAGGATGGCAGGTCAAGCCAGTGGAGGCACAGATGTCATAACTGCAAAGGAGGACAAGGCCCTACAAAATGTAGGTCATCCAAGAAACATGTAGGGCCTTACCAAATAAATGCTAAAAACACTCATAGAAATGTAAAGTCATGCTTCTTAGCCATGCTCCAAATAGAGGACATTTTGAAACTCTTCCTGGACAGAAGGTTGAAATGTAGAGACCTGGAAAAGGAGGACACCTGGTCACCCTGAGTAGAGAAGCATTCCCCCTCACTCCCCCCTCCAGATTTAGAGTATTCCCTGGAAAACAAAAGTCCTCAGCTTAAAGCACTTCTACATCTGTGGATCTGGAGTCTTTCGAGACTCACAAATGTGTAAAGTTTCAGGGCCACAGCTTCCCTAAACCAACTCCCTCAGATCCAAAAACAAGCCAGAAGACCAACTCTCTGGAAACCCCCCCCCCGGGTGTCCTTGGCCAAGTCACACTCTCTCAGCCTCAGGGGATGGCCAAGGCCAAGGAACGAACCTAGACAAGGAAACCCCAGGATAGAGTCCGACTTAGGGTAGGAAAGTACTGGAAGGCACCCAGCAAGAAGAACTGGAGAGGAGATGCTGTTGGAGAGAAACGTGGCGAGAGCAAAAGTAAGCTTTCCTCTCCTGAAAGGTTCAGCAAGGAGTGCTGCTGGACAGCTCCTAGTCTGGCAGCGTCTCCAGTCAAGGCAAAGTCCCCTATTAGGCGCTTACCTGAGTTTCCTTGCCTCGACTGGAGGCTTTTCCAGACTAGGAGCTGTCCAGCAGCACTTGGAAAAGGAGGGCTTTCGTTTGCTTGTTGCCACATCCCTCTTCAAGCAGTACCTTCTCTCCAAGACCCCAGCAGAAATCTCCATGCAGTTGCATCCAGTGGGTTCCTCCTCTTATAGTGTGAGCTTGGAAGGGGGTGTGTTTGTGTTTGTGTGTTTGTGTGTGTGTCCTTTTCTTGGGCAGAATTTGAAGAAAGGGGGAAGGGATTGGCGCCACACTGCTAAGCAGGCCAGGTCTCCCCCTTTGCCCTGGCCATCCCCTGAGGCTGAGAGAGTGTGACAGTGGGCTTCCATGGCTGAGTGGGATCCTAACCCTGGCCTCCAGAGTCCTAGTCTAACACGCAAACCACTACTCCAAGGTGGCTCCACATGGCTCCGCACAGAACCCTTCGTAATGTGTTGGCTCCTAATGTGACTCATCAGTGGCAATCCCTGTATGCGACTGGATGCAATGGCAACACTCTTGTCGCATTCACAAAATTAAAGCAAGATCTTTACATTGCAACATCAGACAGCCTCAGTGTATTTACCTTTCATGGGGAGCAAGTGAGAATTTGGAAAGATGGCATGTTTTCAAAGAATAGCTCTCTCTCTCTCCCTCTCTCATCTATGTATCTGTCTATATCATCTATCTGTCTGTCTATCTATATCATCTATCTATCTATCTATCTATCTATCTATCTATCTATCTCTAATTATCTTATCTATCTATCTATCATCTATCTATCTATCTATTTATTATCTCTCTCTCATCTATCTTATCCGTCTGTCTGTCTGTCTGTCTGTCTGACTCTCTCTCTCTCTCATCTATCTATCTATCTGTATTGTCTGTCTGCCTGCCTGTCTCTATCGTCCATCTCTCTCTCTCTCTCTCTTTTTCCCCTCTCTATCTGAGGACTCTCTTTTCTTCTGCTTCTGACCCTAGCCCCACTCCACCCATCCCTTCAGCGTTTTAAAGCGACGCCATATAGCCCCTTTCTACCATAAGGCAGATGTCTGGGGAGCACTGGTGCCACCCCCCTTAGAGTGCCGCCTGAGGCGCCCTGCATCCCCATAGGATGGCCTTTGCTGGAAGCCAAGCCCCGTGAGCCTCGCAGTGGGAAGGGTGGCCAAGTGTGTCCTCGCCTCGCTCTGCTCTGGGCCCACTACAAACTACAATTCCCAGAATTCCATAGCCTTGAGCCAGGCCACTTAATGCGGATTATTTCTGCAATGGGGATGTAGCCACTACATATAGTTGTTGCTGTTGTTGGTTGTTGTTCTTGTGTGCCTTTCAAGCCCTCATCCCCATTTATGCCTCCCCCCCCCAGAAGTTTTCTTGTCTGGTCCCTTTCCTTTGTAATTTTATTATAATTATGTTTGTACTTCTCCTTGTTGATTTGGGTTTAAGGAAGGAGGAGGACGGTGTGGTTTTTATTCTGTTGTATTGTTTATATTTTACTGAGGTAAGCCGCCTGGGTCTTGTTGGAGAGGCGGCGGGGCAGTGACTTTTTCAGGAGAATTTCAATTTCCCCAGATCGGTTTGGTCCTATTCTGTGCAGAAAACAAAACTGTGTAAAATACGCTTGTTCTGCGTAGAAATACGCGGCCTGTTTACTGTGCGAATGTGATGTAGAAGAGAAGGTGAAGAGGTGATATGAGAGCCCTGTTTAAGTACTTGAAGGGATGCCACATTGAGGAGGGAGCAAGCTTGATTTCTGCTGCTCCAGAGACTAGAACATGGAACAATGGATGCAAACGGCAGGAAAAGAGATCCCACCTCAACATTAGGAGGAACTTTAAGAACTGTTTGTGGGTAGAATACACTCCCTCGGAGTGTAGCGGAGTCTCCCTCCTTGGAGGTCCTTAAACTGACGCTGGATGGCCATCTGTCGCAGGGGAAGCTTTGACTGAGAGTTCCTGCATGGCAGAATGGGGCTGGACTGCATTAGGGCCCTTGCCATCTCTTCCAACTCTTCTATGATTCTGTGATTCTGGAATTCTCCTCTATCCAGGACTCTTCTCAGTTCTTGTTTCTTGACACTTAAAAACACATTTTCGACCATTTTTTGAACGTTACTGAAATACAGTAATAATAATAACAATAATAATAATAGGTCCTGAGAAGCTTTGGTCCTGAGGTAAAAGGGGGGGGGGGGCTGAGGCTTGTCGCCCCTTTCCCGCCAAGGGTGGGCCCCCTCCCTGCTTCTCCCGCCTCCCCCTCCCTCCCTCCCTCCCCTCCCGGCCCTCCCCCGCTGCCCCTCCTGCTCCCTGATTGGCTGCTCAAGGAGGAGCCGGAGGGATAAAAGGCCCCTCGGGGAAGGGCTGCTGCCGGAGCCACTTCGGGGTCCCTCCCTGGCGAAGATGCCCCGGGGCTTCCTGGTCAAGCGCAGCCGGAGAGGCTGCCACCGGGTGCGCCCTGGAAGCCTCTTGGGAGCCCCCCGACGGCCCCCGGAGACCCCTCCGGACCAAGAGGAGGGAGAGGAGGAGCAGGAGGAGGAGGAGCAGGAGGGAGGCCCTGCCGGCAGCCCCCAGCCCGGCTCCCCTCTGGCGCCCGTCTGGGGCTCCGCTCTGCTCCTGCGCTCCCCGGCCTCCGCGGAGTCCTTCCCGGCCCCGGAGAAGCCCCCGGGCCCCCTTCCCCGGGCCCTGCCTCCGCCTCCGCCTCCGCCGCTGCCTTTCCCCCCGCAGCCGCCCCCGAAGAGGCCCCTTCCTCCTCCTCCTCCTCCTCGGAGCAAGGCGCCGCTCCCCAAGAAGCAAAAGTCGGGGTCCGCCGCGCGGAGGCTGAGCTTCGCCGACGAAGTCACCACTTCCCCGGTGCTGGGGCTGCGGATCAAGGCGGCGTCGGAGGAGGAGGAGGGCGGCCGGGGGAGGGCCCCTGGGCCTTCTTCTTCTTCTCTGCTGCTGGGGGGCCAGTTCGTGTGCCAGCTCTGCAAGGAGCCCTACGGAGACCCCTTGGCCCTGGCCCAGCACCGCTGCTCCCGCATCGTCCGCGTCGAGTACCGCTGCCCCGAGTGCCACAAGGTCTTCAGCTGCCCGGCCAACCTGGCCTCCCACCGCCGCTGGCACAAGCCCAGGCCCCTGGCTGGGGCCGCCACCCCGGGCAAGGAGAACGGGGCCCAGCAGCCGGGAGCAGCGGAGGGCGCCTGCTGCAAGGACCCTGCCTCCTGCCCCGAGGCCTCCTCCCTCCAGGGCTCTTCGCCCTCCCCGTCCTCCTCCGTCGGGGAGCTCTTCCTCTGCCCCTACTGCCGCAAGGCCTTCCGCCGCCAAGCCTACCTGCGCAAGCACCTGGGCACCCACCAGCCCGGCCCCCCGCCCGGCCCCCCGCAGCCCCTGGGCTTCCCCTGCCCCTTCTGCGGGGCGCCCTTCCCCTCCGCCGACCTCCGCGACAAGCACCGCCTCTGGCACGCCGCCGCCGCCGCCGCCGCCGTCCGGGAGGAGCTGCTGCTGCCCCTCGGAGGAAGAGGAGCCCAGGCCCAGCAGCCCCCGGGGGAGACCGCCGGAGGAGCCCAGCCCGTCCAGCTGCAGCAGCCGCAGCAGATCTTCTCCTGCAAGCACTGCCCCGCCACCTTCTTCAGCTCCCCGGGACTCACCCGCCACATCAACAAGTGCCACCCCTCCGAGAACAGGCAGGTCCTCCTCTTGCAGATGCCCCTCCGGCCGGGATGCTAGGCTGCCAGAAGCCCAGGCAAGGACTGGCCGGGAGCCCCCTCGACTGGAAGCCTCCCTTCGCCTTCGCCTTCGCCGCCCGAGGACCCTTCAGGCTGCAGCCACACTGGAGAAATCACCCGGTTTGGCACCGCTTTGACTCTTTGCTATGGAATTCTGGGAGTTGGAGTTTGTTGTTCCATAGCCTTGAGCCAGACAGAGTTAAAGTGGTGCCAAACCGGGTTATGTCTCCAGTGTGGATGCAGCCCCACTCTGTCATTCCCAAGGAAAAGCGCAGGGCGCGCCGTGCCAAATGGGGCTGTGAGGGGCTTTTGGGGGTGGGTGGGTAAGTGGGGGGGGGTTGGGGGGGGACAATGGTCCTAAATGAGCCTTGCTGCCTTATCAAAGAGGGGTTGGGGGGGGGGCGCGTCTAGGACGTTGGAAAGTTGCCCCGCATTTCCTTTCTTTTCCTGCCTTCTCTTCGTTTCAGCCCCGCAGAAGAGAAAGCAAGCTCCCCGTCAGGTTTTAGGGAGAAGGCACCCTTCTGCCTTAGGACTCGGGGGGGGGGGGCCGGGATTGAGAGAGAGAAAGAGAAAGAAAGGAAGGAAGAAATTGGTAGGGAAGGAAAGAAGGAATGAAAGAGGTGAGAAAGAAGGAAGGAAGGAGTTGAGAGGGAAGGAAAGAAAGAAAGAGGAAGGAAGGAAGGAAGGAAGGAGTTGGGAGGGAAGGAAAGAAGGAAAGAGGTGGGAAGTAAGTGAAGAAAGAGGTTGGAAGGAAGGAGGGAAATAGGTTGGAAGGAAGGAAGTGGGAAGGAAGTTAGGAAAGAAAGAAAGAAAGTTTTCTATGTGCTTAATCCTATAGCCAAGGCCTAGAGCCCTCTGTGTGCCTAACTGGTCAGCTGTTGGGGCGAATGGGACCTGGGACTTCTTTCATTCCAGTGACTCCTGTCCCTGGGGTCATCGCCATATATATCCCGACACTTACCAAGAAGTCCAGAGGGAGGAGGAGGAGGAGAGCCGCTCTCTACTTAACTCCTGGAGTCTGCCTCTGGGTTTAAACCATTTCCGTTGCGTGAAGTGTTTTCCTCGTTGTGCCCTGTGTGATGATAGTCGGAGCTTCACTGGCAAGTCAGCCCCCCATCCTCGCTAAGCCCCTGCAAATACATGCCTCTTCTTCTGTCTGCTCTTGCTCATGACTGGCTATTATTAAAGGCTGGATTGGTGATTTCCACCCCTTGTAGTTATGGGTCCTCTTTTCTGAGTGTCTTGTGTTACAATTCACTAGGGCTACAAAAATACAGATGGTAAACAGGGGTGTACCTGCACACACACACACACACACACACAGATGGCGAGTTCAAATTCTTCATGTTTGGCCAAGCTCCACAGAATCAAATTCTGTGCTCAGTGTGAGTCTAAGGGGGAAAGGGGGTTTGGGCTTTTCTCCAGCAACCATTCCCATCCTACATGGCCAAACTGCTTTTGAAATCAAAGAGAACGTCAAAAGCAGCTGACAAGATGGCATAGGGACCAGCTGTTTAAATAAGGATGGCCCTGATGTTACTATTACCTTTATTTGTACTTGCCTTGCCCCCTCAAACTGTGGCTGCTGTATTGATCAGTAGTGAGTGGAAGTGCTCTTTCTATTCCAGCCTTTAAATTCCAGTCTCTGAGATTGAGAAAGGTCAGCTCTTTGGAGAGTCTACCTGTTCTAACTTCTTCCCCCGTGCATTTTCAAGCAACCCGTTCTAAATCTGGGATAGTTTTTATAAATATATTTTGCATGTGTATGAAGATGTTGTTAAAATGAAGTGTGGTGATTAAAGGAAACTACCTTTTCACTTCATGTTTACCTACCAAGGTAATTTTCCCAGTGTCATTTTGACACTAGCATGCCACCTGAAGAACGACTTATACATATAATTTATAAGAATCAAGTTAAGGAATATTTTTAGCTTAATTATGAAAAAGAAAAGAAAAAAAAACCTTCTGAGAATATTCTGGAAGTTATTTTATGACAAAGGAATTGCCAAATGCTTTCACCGTAAGCTGTACAATGTATGTATTTGTAACGAACTCACAGTTGTATGTATGAACCCTCAAGAAAAGAGACACTTTTTCGGCAAGAGTTAAAGGATGTTTTCAACACACTTAATGTGACAGTAAGTGCTTAACTTTGTACAGTTTTATCAACCTGGTTAATTAACCACGTTTTAGGAAAACCACATTTTGTAATTACGTGGTACTAAAGGCAGTGAACCAACAAAGTCATCCGTGAACAAAACTGTTTTAAGGCGTTTGTTGTATAGGTTCAGCAATCTTGCAACTAAATGATCCACTATTTATTTCATGGCTATCTTCGCCTGTCATTTGGCAGGTTTCTGTAAATCAGTATTTGTAGGGGAATACAAATCACACAGAAAGTGGTAAGAATAATTTTATTGTATTATTAAATAGCATGTCTTTTCTCCAACCATTACAAATTTGTATATACTACACGGTGAACAAATACATCAATATATATTTCTATAATTGCCTGGGTGAAGGCAGATATTTACACATGCAGTTAGTACCGGTGCCATGCTACATTTTGTTAGAGCATAATATGGCAAACAACGCAGCTGTATTTCTTCTTCGGTATGAAAATACCTTTGGGGGGGTAGTGGGAATTTGGAGTGGAATGTGTTAGCATATACATTTGCCGCTACAAGGGCATAGTCCCTTTCCTTCCCTGTAACAGACACAGCTCAGAGCAAATGATTGACACGGCAAAGTGCTTGAAAATACATGTGTGTGTATGTGTGTCTATCTTACACAGCTAGATCAAGGGACAGTTTCACTTTTTGGAAAGGAAAGACTGACTGTAGCCATAAGTCCCATGTGGAAAGCAAATAACTGCAAGAGTAGAAAGCTGTTTGCACTTCAGCACTAGTACTTCAGCTGTTGTTTCTGTCCAGCAGTGAATGACGGTATCAGAGCTGATGATGGGCCACTGTTTACTTTAAAGGGTTTGTCCTTAATACATACAATCTGTATGCAATTCTGAGTATTGTAATGAGCTTTGCAGAGAACTTCAGAAATACAATGTCATTTGAAAAGTAGTACATTTGCTTGCAAATGATACATTTTTATTACTGAAAGGGTAGCACAATAAATAGACTGGAACATGCCTGCAGTCTCCAGTTCCAAGGTGGCTAGCAATCAGCCTTAGAGGTTAAAACAGAGTGGTTACCTAACTGCTGAACACATCTCAAAGAAAGATTTTAAAAAGTGCAAAGAAGGAACTTGCACTGGCAAAGTATGGCAGTAGGAAGTTGGATAAAAATATTCTAACAAAAGCTAAAATATTTTCAGTCTGAAATAAAATGCTCCACATTGTTCTCTAAAATTAACACAAGAATGGAAGAATGCAAAACAAATATTCAAAATAGAAAGGCTCTTTTCTTGAGGGAAGAAGATTTAGATTTCACCCCTTATCAGGTCTTGTTGGCTGAGCCAGAGGATCGCCGCAGCTTCATAGACATGCGACTCTTGCTAGTCCGGGGTGAAATGGGGAAGGCTAGATCGGGCCCGTCCATCTGCGCTGCTGCTGGAGTTTCGGACGCCTGAGTCTCTGGGTAGGAGCCTACCGCAAAAAACAAAACAAAACAAAACAAAAACATATTAGATCAGCCTATTACGGCAAAGGATTAGGAAAGATCAAGCCCTGAGGAAATGGTTGCCCTCTCCTTGTTTGGTGTAAAAGGAAAAACACTAATTCAGTTGGCAGTATAAACAACAAACACATTGCACTCTATGTGGTCAGACAAAGACTGTAGCTAAAGTACAGTCCAGTGCTAAACTCCAAAGGAACTAGTTTGTAACAACAATGCAAGAGGGTTGGGAAGGCACTAAAAAGGATCCAGGGTGGCAACTATTTCCTGTTCTACATTCTCAACATACAAATTCCTATAGGGGTCAATGTGGCCAAAGCATGCTAGTTGGATGCACTACATGATATGCTCTCTTTGTAAAAGGAACAAGATGAATTTGTGAAGAATCCTGGTTAATACCCAAAGCAGAGTTTCTTCCAATATATAGGGTCAAAACACAAGGGGCATAGGAATTAAATAGAGTTACTGCACTGATAAAATTTCTATGAGATGCAAAATAGAAATAGCATTTATTTACAAGCACAATGTCTTTTGCATTACGTACAAATCTTAGCTCTCAGAAAAAATGTAATTTTTTGCTTTGTTGTGCCTCCTGAAAAAAGTTGTAGATTAGAAAATGAATACTTTCATTCAAATAGTAATGGCACCATTCCTTTTGTTTTTGTATTTAAAAATGAGATGGCACCAATAGTTGGAGAGATTTGTACCACCTGCCTCTGAACCTGTACACTGCCAATTCTACCCTTCCCTTCAGACCCACTTGACTACACTTTCAGAGGCATTCTACTACTTCCCTATGACAAATGCAAAACTGAATGGGGATTTATTATTTGCAGGACAGATGGATTCCTACTTTAGATATAATTAGTTACAACTACTTCTAATATTTTCCTGAATTTTGTTTTTCATCAGAAGAATATATGATAATGCTGCCGTTAAATAAATAATCCATTCTTAGAAACAAATGTGTATTTTGATACTAAGTGCACACACTTTGACATTGTTCTGAATGGCTCTTATGTTCATACACATATTACCTTAGGATTAGGAGTCAAAGGAAAGCACACAAGCCCTACTGAAATCAGTGGACCAAATTTGTTCAGTACTGTGTCAGGGATTTTGTATATTGCAATATTTTAGGTAAAATATTTTCTTCCATATTACAAAACCAATCAGTACATTTTTGCTTAAGTATATTTTTGCTGGTTTAACTGATCCATAAACTAGATTCAAAGAACGCCATGTGCAATATAAAGGCTTCCCATTTACATGGAATTTGCTAGTTTTGACTTGCCGGCACTGCCCTATGCACTCTATTAAATTGTGCTCTAAAGGTTCTCCTAATTTTCAGAGGTCACTTTAGCGGCAAGTTGGGCTGTAATGGAAAACCTGTCCCAGAAATGATTTTAATAATACAGTAATAGGTCCATATGTGAACTCTCTGGATGCCATATCATTATGAATGGATAATACAAGCCTATGAAAAAAATGCTTGCAAAACAAATTAATTTTATTTTTGGACACAAATTCCAATTTAAAATGGGATATTTTAATATTGTATATTTGTATTACGACTACTTAATGAAAAATACTTACAACACAGAAAATCACCTTAAGAAAACATTTTCACTAATATTGCAGTAACACTCGCCCTCCCTCTCACTCACTGCTTGGGCTCCTGCTGAAGGCAAATAAATCTCAGGACACATTTCTTGCTTTCATTCTGCTAGATTTCCTAAAGAGGTTACTGCAAACTATGATGGCCGGGTCAGAAGTCTAACACTGCTTTCAAAAGCACACTGCCACAAGCCTGATCTAATAACTCAAATGCTATTGTGTCTGCTTTAGCCAAACATTCCCTGGAACTGGCAAAATCTCTCACTTTCTTCTCCAAATAGGGATGTTTCTCTTTATTATCCAGGCTCACCAGTTCCAAACAATCTACAAAGGAATGACAGTGATAGCAGAATATTTATTTTGCTTTTTGGAAAAACAAAATTCTTTTCTACACAGGGACAGGTAATGTATGTGGTGGTGGTCTTTAAAAATGTCCCTCCCTGTGTAAATGAGCACCCAGGAATTCTGTCTTGTTCTAGTTTTACAAGGAATCAAAGCATTCCAAATGATGGGATAAGTACAGCATAAAAAGTAATCGTTGGTGCTCTGCACAGCATACCATTCACAGCTAGCGTGAAAGACCTTCCGTTTCAAGCCTTTGCCCTTTACCTTGAAGTGGCCCATGCTTTCTAGTGGTGGCTTGGGAAGGAGAAGAAATATCACACCATTTCTTTCTTTGTTGAGAATGAAGAAGTGATGAAGGAGAGGTGGAGAGAAGTGAGGAAAAGGGAAGAAAGATAAAAAAAGATAACAGGTGTGAGACGTGAGACACGAATAGCAGAGGTTGGAGGGCATTTACAGATGAGTACAGAAAAGAGAAAGTTAGAATTTTTAATGTTGCTAACGTGCATGCTGAAGGTGAAAGAAGGATGCATTAGTAGTCAAAATGATCCAGCAGCTCAAGTCAGGAAGAATACTCACCAACTAGAAGTTACCCCCAAAAAACCAAAACCAAAAAACAAACAAACACAAAAACAAAAAAGAAAAGGGGAAAAAGAAAAGAAGATGTGTATAAAAATAGTTCTGATCCAAAAGCCTCATTGCTATAAATATGATACAACCATTATGACATAAACATAATTTATTTTGTTTCTACTAAAAAAACCTAGGATAAATCATTAAAATGACAACAGTTTGTGTAGGTATCCAGGTCTCGTGAAAAATAAATGAAGTTTCTTTTAAAATTCTGCCTGTTCACTGTAATTCAAAACATATTCCACTGAGAACATTCAATAGTAAAATTCACCAACTTGCAAAAGAAGTGCTAGAAAAACATCTTATAATAATTTATTCATATTGGAAATGAACTGGAAATTTTTAAAAAGGTAATTCATTTAGTGCTTGTGAAAACATTAGCAAGATAAGTGCAGAATAATCCTATTTCACAGAGGGTGAAATCCAAAGGTGTTCAGATGGAGGAGTCCACTCCAGTCCCATGTATGTGTTGTACATAGGGTGGCAGAGCAGCATCATTTAAAAAGATTGTCTGATAACAATGGGTGAGTAGTTTATATAGCAACCAATGTGATTTTTGCTTCTTTTTAAATTTTATATGTAATCTATTTGGGTTTATTAGATTTCCATGAAATAAAAGTTCATTGCAATCCAGGGATCAGATATGAAACCTCCTCCTCCTCCTCCTCCTCATAAAAAACACAAATCCTATAGACATTTAGGCTGGCATCCTGTTCTATATTTATGAGACCCTAAACTAGACATACAATTTTGTAACTGCTGGTGATTGACATTTACAGTCATTAATGATCAAACATTAATCCCAATAATATTTTTTCAGCCTGTTCTTCTTGTTGTGTGTCTTCAAGTAACTTCTGACCTATGGCAATTATCACAGTTTTCTTGGCAAGATTTATTCAGTGGGGATTTGCCTTTGCCTTCCTCTGAGGCTGAGTGTGTGTGACTTGCCTAAGGTCACCCAATAGGCTTCCACAGCTGAATGGGGATTCGGTCTCAAGTCATAGTCAAACCATTATATCATGCTAGCTTTCTGGCAGTACCCCAGTCAAAGGGTTTCCAAGGTGCTGCAGATCAGGGCCCTGGGAAATGATGTCTGCAGTGTTCTCCCAGTCATGTGGTGCCTTGAGACAACCATTTGCAGCCAGACCCCAAACTGTCTCTCCATCTGCCCTCAATGCATTTTATGGCCAGAAGAATGCTGAAGGAATCAATTCTCAGCCCCTCAATATGCAACACCTTGGAAATCCTTTAATTAGAATGCTGCCAGGCTGAATAAGTACTTTCAGGGTGTGGCATCATCAGATGTATCCATAACAATATTAATAACTATGACAATCTCCTTAATTGTGATTCCTTCTGATCATGCAAGACCTTGGTCAACAAATTCCTTATTGATAAATATTCAAACTAAAGATTAAAGTTTTGGGGACAAGACTTAAATTGTAAGATAACAAATTGGTTAGAATGCATGGTTGATACATATTTAGGAAGTTTACTGATTTATGTGGCTGACTGAAGGTGTATATGCAAAGTAAAAGCTTTCAGCTGTTTAGTTATGCAAATATGGAAAGGTTTTCCATGGATTTTTACGTCAAGAAAGCAAAATGGTAAGGAAAAGGAATTTTTGACCCCAGGCCTAATCCAGACCGTCAGAATCTGGGCCACCAGATATGCCAAGCTGACCTCTTCCCTCACAAGAGCATTCCGTCTTCTGGGAGAGAGGGGAGACCATGCTATCTCTGTTCAAAAATAGGAGAACAGCAGTGATTCTCCTGTCTATCTCCTACATCAAGCTTCAAACATCCTTGGTAGTGTGGATTCCATTTCATGCTCTCTCCTCTTTGTGGAGATGAATCCTGGCCTGGGACCGAGTTGCCTTCTAGGAATGTCACTTCACAATGTTGCTCCTACACTTGCATCCCTGCACAGAGAATGAAGACTCCTTTCAATTGCCCCAGATGGTACTCCCAACAGTTCCTGGGAACATTAGCTGTAAGTGGGTATTTAGGCCCCTATTAAAAACAATTATGAGTGTTTAGATGCAGTAAAACAAGATCACAACTTTGGGGGGAAAATGTGGAGAACTGGAAAATGGGTGAAACAAACAAGCAAAATAAAGTGGCTTCCAGCTGCTTTGAAGGCAAGGTGTTCAGATGACGCATGCCTCCAAAGTGGAAACCAAAATGATGTCACGCTCCAGAGCTAAAATCGAGCACAAAAAGAAGCTGGGATGCTCTGGCTTAGCCCAGAAAATGCACATCTTCATGCTCACCTGCATATAAATGCCCCAACATGAATGCGGGGCTGCAGCAAAGTAAAAAAGAAAGAAAGAAAGAAAAAAATTGTGACAATTTCAATGGATGTAATTATAACATACACCAACCAGACAGTCCAAAGGGGGGCATGGGGTGAAGAAGGCATGTAGGCATGCCTGAATTCATTAAAAGTGAAAATATCTGGAAATATGCTAGCATGTTTCCACAAAATCCCTAAATGTTTGGATATTGCTATGGTTCTTATTGGTTTAATATGTTTACCTTATATGAGCCTTCTCCAACCTGGTAACCTCCAGATGTTTTGGATCTGAGGTCCCATCAGCATTAGCTAGAATGATCAATAGTGAAGTGATGGTAGTTTTAGTTCATAACATCTGGAGTGTTCCAGACTGAGAAGGCTGCCTTAGAGCAATTGAGAAAAACTGGGAAAATATCAATGAGCATATATAGCATGAAGCTGAAATACCTCTTTCAAAATGGAAAGAGTAAAATTGTGCAAATATAATGTAATGAATTGGGATGGCAATGACAAAAAATTGATGTATGATTTTACTAATATAGAACTGAAAGCATGAGATGTCTCTGTTTTAACATGCAGACTGTTTTAAACACAGAGCCAGAAAAATCTGGGCACATATAAAGTAACAAATATTATAATTTATATCCCACAGTTTATATCAGAGTACTGCTTATATGTCTAATTCAAGTGATAATTGTTTAATTCAATCAATAAATCACTGTTAAAACAGTAACAATATTAACATAAAATATACAAAAATTAGTCACAAACAACTAATTTTGTTAAAAGTAGCATAAAACAAAATAAAACAAAAAGACATAATTCTAAAAGCAAGATAAGGTGTCCAAAATCTCCAGAGTAAAATTTACAGGCCACCACATTTATTTCCATAATTTTTCTCCTCCTGCACTATGGTCCTACAGCACATTGAACTATCATAAAGACAACATTCTTGATGAAAAAGGATTTCAACTGATCATCTTCATTTCACATGTTTCCACTGTCCACTTACATATTTATTCCTTCTACAGAGTAAAACAGAACTAGTGATCATACATACTTCCCACATACAGACCAGAATCTCATGCTGTGGAAGCATGATTGCCCTTCCCCCTCTATAGCCCTCTGTGTTCTGGGAACCCCGCTGAAGCAGGGTTTCAACAAGAGGGAAGGCCGTGGGAGGGGAGTGGGGGGGACTGCTGTTGCACTAACAGACAGCTGGTAGTGAGACATTGACTTTAGACCATATGGAGCAAAAAAATAATAATACAAGGAACCTTTTAATACCATCTCTCAAGATACAGTGATGGTATATTGTAATCTTATAGCCAAAAGGAATCAGTGAGGAGAACTAAAAAGCAAGTAAAAGGTAAATTAACCTTTTTTCCAGACCATCAACTATTTTTGTAAAACCCAAAAGGGTTAATGGAATAATGCTAAGGCTTCTTTCTATTAGAACATTAACCAATAATTTGAGGATCTACAAAGAACGTATACTTCCTACTGCATACATAATTAGCTAGGTGTTTCAGACTCCAGATTTCACCAGCTCTAGTAATACAATACTAAATGTCTACTCAGAAACAAATCCCACTGGGCTGAATCCAGAGATATATTCAGCACAATTCTGCTAGAGCTGAAAGAAGTGGGGACAGGACCGCACTTTTCTCTGCTTGTTTCTTTAGCCCACTACTTCATTTCCACACTGACCTTGTGGGGCTGGAGGCCACTTCAGAAGAACGTGGAAAGGTGGTGCCATTTAGGGCAACGGGCAATGAAGGAAATCACAATCCTTTCCCTACACAGTTAACTCCTTTGCATCCTAGCCCATTCTGCAAACAGTCACAAGCAACAGGGCTATATCCAACCGAATGGCTCATAGGACTGCAGTCTAAGAGCCTATTTCTTCAAAGCATTCATGCTTAAAATAGTACATCAGGGACTGTTTCTAAATTAAGAATTGTTTCTAAAAAATTGTCGTATTTTGCCTCACTATATTTTGTTAGAAGTTTACCTATTAATATCTGAAGATCTATCAACTTATAACATAGGATCTAAAATAATTTTGGAGTATGACCAGTAGCTGAATTGCCATTTCTTATACTATATGCGTTTTGCAGAAATATTTTCCCCAAGAAAATCCTAAAGAAAAGGAAATGCTAAATTTATTCCTGAGGTTAGAAATACTGCAGTATTGCCTTGCCTAAATAACAGTGTTCATCTTAACTAGAGTTAGACTGTAGTGCAATGCCTCTGTGTGTGTGCGTGCATGTGTGTGAAAACCAGAGGCTCAAATACCTAGAACAGTTTATTTGAAGAAAATATTTGTGGCAAAGAGGTCAGTTTTAAAACCCCTTTTTATATTTCACATTTCAATACCTTATTTGAGAAAAAGTTACACACTGCTTGAATAAATGCCTCAGACTGCATCCACACTGCAGAAACAATCCAGTTTGGCACAATTTTAACTGCCATGGCTCAATGCTATGGAATTCTAGTTTTGTGAGACATTTAGTCTTCTCCGTTAGAGCTCTGGTGCCACAACACACTATAATTTCCAGAATTTTATATAGCACTGGGCCATGGCAGTAAAAAGTGTGTCAAACTGGATGGAGCCCTGGTGGCGCAGTGGTTAAATGCCTGTACTGCACCCATTCACTCGAAACCACAAGGTTGCGAGTTCAAGACCAGCAAAAGGGCCCAAGCTTGACTCAGGCTTGCATCCTTCTGAGGTCGCTAAAATGAGTACCCAGACTGTTGGGGGCAAATTAGCTTACTTGCTAATTAGCTTACTTGCTGTTCACCGCTATGATCTTTGGAATAGCGCTATATAAATAAAACAAATTATTATTAATTATTATTATTTCTGCAGTGCTGATGCAGCCTCAGTGGCAGTTTTTATTGTAGATAACAGTCTACCATGATGACTATGATTGAGTAAGAAGGGCAAATCATATGACTGTAGAAATGAGGAAAATATGGTGGTCATTGGAGTTAAAAATCTATAGTTAACAAAATTTATCAGACAAGTGTCAGTAAATCCTCGTCTCATTCCACAAGGTAAAAGGAATTGTCTGTCAGCATAAAACATTTTAAAACTGGTATTTTACAGTTTATGCTGCTGCCAATCATAATTAATTGTACAGAAAGAGCTTTGGGACCTAAAAAAGCTGCATGTGTATTTGAACCTTGCATGTACTTGCTAAGGAGGACGATACTTTGATGAAATTCCTCTTCTCAAGCCAGAGTGGTTTTCCTCTCATTAGTTTCAGCACAACCTTCTGGTTTGTTCAATAGCTATTGGCCCAGTAATATAGATAATATTTCTAGAGATATTTATAAGACAGTAATTCCTTGGTCCATTTTTGTTTCTCTTTCTAAGTATGGTTACAATTGTATTTATCTATCATTCTCTGGAAAATGTTAACATTATTTATGCATGCAAACAATTTTGCTGGCATGGGAACCCATTACTCCATGCAAACCAGAAATAGTTCAGAGGGCATCATGGTTATTATTATTATTATTATTATTATTATTATTATTATGACAGATGTATAAATTAAACTGGAATCG